>NW_017263692.1:0-75890 GCF_001662655.1 Pseudogymnoascus verrucosus
TCGTGGCATTGTTGACTATAGTCACATTGACGCGTTTTGGTGTTTTGGTGGGCCACTCGTTCGGGTGGGCCACTCGTACGGGAAATACGTTATGTATACTGTATATCAGGATATCGGGATATATACGCTCTCCTCCCACCTCCCACTCTCCTACTCCACCCAAAAACCCACAACAAAAGCACAACCATACGCCAAAACCGCAACGCTACACCCAACTCCCAAAAAAATCCATCTGTTAAACCTATGCTACCTCCCGCAGTCTAGCCAAACCTCAACCCCGCACTCGGATCCCACACCCCAGCCTGTGGCTGCTGCTGTCTCTTCCCATCCCCCTGCGGGGCCGGCGACCCGCCAAAACGAATCCCCATCTCCGGGTTCCACATTCCTGCCACAGGCCCTGCTGGGAGCGGAGGCTGCTGCTGTTGTTGCTGCTGGGGTTGTGGTAGCGGCGCGGGGTTGCGCGTCGCGATGGGGGCGGGCATTGGTTCTGCTTGCTGGGCTCGTGACGGGGCGTGTGAGGCGGGTTGTTGCTGTTGTTGTTGCTGTGCTTGGTTCTGCAACGATAAAGAAGAGAGAGGTGGGAGTGATAGATCCCTAGAAACCCGTTAGCCATAGCCCTTCAAAACAAAAGGGACACAGAAAAACTCACGACTCAAGTCCCGCAGCCTCCGCCCGTCGGCTATACCCAAACTCCCTCGCCTCCTCGCGGAACCTGCCCACAATCCGGCTGAGATCATTATAAAACGTCCTCCCCATCTCCAACTTCGCAACTACGTCTTTATACCCCACCCACGCCCCCTCTAGTTGTTGTAACGCCTTCTCCCTCTCCCCACCCCCCTCCCCACGACGCGCACGCACGAAATCCGCATTAGCGCGCTCAACAGCACGGAGTAAAGTAGCCTGCTCCTCCGCCTCGGCTGCAACAGCCGCAATCTCGGAGTCATATCTGCTCCCGAGCCTAGCATCGAAGAAGGCCTCGAAATGCGCTGTTACGATAGTGACATCGGGCCTCTCGCGCTCTAGTCTCGCCGCCTCAGCCAAAAGGGCGGGATGCACATCATCCCCCCTCGCTGCCTCGCGAAGCGCCTCAATCTTGCGCCGCCGCCTGCTCTCGAGGCGCGAAATATCATTGAGGCAAGTACGCAGCGCCGACGCCTCAGCCTCGAGTTTCGGCGGAATAACAGCGCGGCGCGACGCCGGTACGAAGTCCGCGAGCCCGCGATCGGGGCCAGCGAGGATGCGGAGGAGAGGGGCGAGGTTGCGGTAAGTGTTGCGAACGAGATCATCGCTCGCAGCGGCGCTGGCAAGGTAGCTTTCGATTTCCGCGATCTGAGCGTGGAGTTTGGGCGCTGCTTCGCGGGACGGAGGACGGGTCCAGCGGAGAGTACCGAAGCGAGCGCGGAGAGCGGCGTCTTCGGCTTCCTCGGCGAGGAGGGCGTCGCGGCCGGAGGCGAAGGTAGCGGTATCTGTTGCCTTGAGCTTGGCGGTGTCGGCGAAGGAGCGGTCAAGGCGGGCTATGGCATCGGATTGGCGGAGTTCTTCGGCGTGGGAGAGGAGGGCGGGGGGGATGCCGAGGGGCTTCTCAAGGGCTTGGAGGGAGCCGGGGAGGGAGAGGGCGGAGAGGGTGCTGTGGATTGAGGCGGTTAGGGAGGAGAGGGGGCCGGTGAGTTGCGTGCTGACTAGACGGTCGCGGCGCTCTTCGTAGATGCTGGCGGCGAGGTGGACGGCGAAGGGGACGAGTTTGGAGAATAGCGGTGGGCCGAACATGGCGTTGTCGCCGAGGTGGTCGAGAGGGGATGCGACATCTGGGGGCACACGGGCTACTACCATGCCAGCGCGCTCGAGGGTCTTGAGCTCGGATTTTGGCGGTACGGGGTTGAGATAGATGATATCATTATCCTTCTCTGCGCGCTTGAGATCTTCGGAGACCTTGTTCTTGAGGCCGTTCAGGTCGCTCAGCACAGTCTTGTTGACGTAGCGAGCCTCCTTCAGCGCGTCGTTGACGCAGAGCATGCTGTCCCGCAGCCGCGCCACCTCCTCACCGTACTTGCGCTTCTCGAGACAATCGCACGCCTGCCTGTACTGAGCCGCGGCGGCGAAGTGGTGGTGCTTTGCGGCCATGTGGTGGATCCACTCGGAGCTTATGGCCTCACTCTGCACTGCCCAGTCTCCGGCCGTGCTATATAGATCCGAGACCCGCGCAGCAAGCTTCGCAATCGACGAGTCTTTATACCCGTCCATAACGGCCTTCTGCCAGAAGCACTCTTGTCCCTGGGCGAGGAGTAATTCCTGTAAAGATTCCAGTGTCACGATATCCATATCCTCGACTGGCGCCGTGCGCAGCTCTGGCACAACCTTGTCCTTGATGTGTGAGATGACCCCGGCGGCGAGGCAGAAGTAGTTCGCGGCAGACTTCAACCCATCGGGCGAGCTGAAGTTGACAGAGACGGCAAGTTGGGAGTAGAGCGCCGCGAGGTTGAAGAGGACGTTGCATAGCTCGAACTTGAGGTTGTCCTGGGATATCGGGCGCTTCGTGTTATATCCTAGCGCGGGGAACCATGTGAAGTCGGCGCCAATCTGTATTGAAGTAGAGTATCAGTATATATTATTCCAGCCATAAAATAAATTATCCCGCTCAAAAAAATACTCACATCTATAGGGAACTTCCCGCCCATCCACACGAGCTGAGCGGCATAGGCAGCAATCTTCTTGAGACCGCTAATATGGGGTTCGCGGACGTTGATTGCTTCCCGGCGCAGACTGTCAATGACCTCGAGGTCCTGCTTGAACATGTCCGGATGTTGGTCATATTTGCCAGAGATATATTGCCTGATGGCATCGGATAGGACGAGGCTGTGGGCTTTGCGGAAGGGGAGGAAGAGGATGTTGCTTGGGGTTTATTAGCTTGTGTTTTATGAAAACATAGGGGGGGGTTGTGGAAGAGGAAGGGCTACTTACGAAGCCATATTGAAAGCTGAAGTGTCTTCGTGGTGGAATGGTGGGAGCTATAGAATATTGAAGCCTTCAGCTAGGCACTTTCTCTGTTTGGGTCAGTGAGGTACAGTGAACGGAGCGAAGTGGGATGGATGTCTTAGTGTCAGGGTCAGCGATGAAGTCATTGTTGCCTGAGGCTGCAACGTCAAATAGGTACGTACTATTGTATATAATTTGGGCCTGAGGCAGCAGCATCAAATAGGATACTGGATAGGTATGTACGTACTGTTAGTAATAATATGAGCCTGAGGCATCAATTATCATGGGGGCCAAGGGAGCTTGGGGATGCTTAAATCGAGAAAATCGAGAAATCGAGAAATCGAGAAATCACATGCTGACGATGAGGGGCATGGGGATGGGAAGCTAAGCGAGAAATAAGTACATCAGCCATAGGTACACAAGTACTCTTCTTCCAACCAGACTGTGTAAAGTTACACGATGAGGAGTTTGGGTATGTCTGGGATACAAAACTGTCGTCATCAATAGACAGGCAGATAATCAATTCTAACGTTAAAAGAGATAATTAATTGATTAGAGATAAGGAGGATAGCTGACAGCAGAGCCTCTATAATCATCGTATCCCTCTCCTTCTTTCTTCATAGTTGAGCCTCATACATATATCCATCTGTCCATCAACCCATCATCTATCATCTATCATCCATATATCCATCTATCTGGAGCTGTATATCCCTCTCTTGTCTTTCAATACCCCACGAAATACCCCATACAACGCGGTCTCAGTCGTGTCCTCACTGCCCCATACTACTCCATACTGTTCCATACACCTCCCCCTCTATCACCGTCACTGTGAAACTCTTCGATACTTTGTCCTCCACTGCACCGGACCGTGAACACCCTGACTCTGACTGGCCGGGTAATGGAGGAAACAAGCCAGCGACATCCATACACCCATCGACAGGATCGCCGCATAGCCAACGGCAGCCGTTGCAGTACTACCCAAGACAGGTAAGTATGGCAAGCCCTCCATGCCATCATACCATACAATCCCTACTAATATGATATTCTCTACTATAGTGCAGCACCAGTATCACCACCAGCATCAAACTAAACCCCTCCCAGTCAATCATACGGAATAAGGCCATAAACAGTCTGGGGAAAGGTCCCTTGGCGCCTCTCGACCTCTCTCGACCCTTCTCGTCCCTCGTCCCTCTTCCCCGACTTCTGCGCCTTTCTCCTCATTCTCCCCCCATTCTGCTCCGGATACTTTTCGCTGCCTCATATCCACTTCCTCCGCAATCCATCCTCGGGACTACCTATAACGGAGTAGCGACACTGGGAGACACCTGTAGCGGCCTGTAACGAAGCTCTTCTCTTCCACTGTTTACCACTTTTCGCCCCGCCTCTGACAAGGTCACTCGGTAAATCAACAACCGCCCGCCGCTACCACATATTACGAGACTACTTACCTAAGGTGACTCCAACCCATCCCGCCGGGAACGAGAAAAAAGGCACACGACTCACCTGTCTTGACTTCGTGCACCGCTTCTATATTCTCAATCCTCACTTCTCTCCGCCGCTCCTTTACATTGTTGCTTTGGACTTACGACTGTTCCCCTCGTGACTCCAAAGATCCGCTCGCCAATTCCTTTCTCTGGAGCTTAATTGGCTACGATAAACTACCGGCCCTCAATTAGCCTCGGCACTCGCCAGCCTTTTGCCCTCCATTCGCCCTCACATCTCGCCCCCAGCAGCCTCGCAACATACTCAACTACATTTACGTGTAAATACAAGTCACGACGCGCGCGACAGTCATCACGGAGACGTCCAGCTGAACAAAACTCATTGCGCAGTGGCCCGAGGGCCCTAAAACCAGCAGCGAATATGTCGTGGAAGAAGTCGGACCGCTTGATGGAGACCATCAAGCACTACTCAG
Source organism: Pseudogymnoascus verrucosus (assembly GCF_001662655.1). Lineage (NCBI taxonomy): Eukaryota > Fungi > Ascomycota > Leotiomycetes > Thelebolales > Thelebolaceae > Pseudogymnoascus > Pseudogymnoascus verrucosus. Next base: position 4,889 of record NW_017263692.1, read on the forward strand.
CCTTCCCTGCCACCGGCGTAAGCTTGCGCCAGATGGTACAGTTTGGGGAGAGGCCTTCTGTCGGTATGTTCCACCACCTGAAGCCAAAGCCAAACGCGCCTTACTAACGCTGAATCCCCAGGAACCCTCTTCCGCGCGTCACAATTCCTCTCGGAAGAGCTACCCATACGGCTTGCGCATAGGGTGCAGGAGCTGTCCGACTTACCAGATGGGTTAAATGAGATGACCTCGATACAGAGGGTGAAGGATTGGTATGCGCAGTCATTTGAGGTATGAAAGGTTACTATTTGGGGGGGTTGTAGGTTGAGTCATATACTGACGGCACGACAGGAAATCACAGCACTTCCCAGGCCGGAACTCTCGAAAGAGGTCAAGGAGCGCCTCATGAGGCCGAACAAGTTCAATGCCAAGCACTCTAAAATCATCTCGGAAACGACGTACAATCCTAGTGTGCCCAAGGGAAAGTACACGTCGGCCTACTGGCCCAACGAAAACGGTAATGGCAACGGGGAGGGCAAGAAGGGCTTCTCGCGCCGCTATTTCGCGACAGTAGAAGATACAGGCGACTGGCCACCTGAGCTATTCGACTACAACAAGCGCTTCGCCGAGACGCTCAACACGATCAAGAGGCGGCACGATGGCGTCGTCACAACCGTCGCCCAGGGCATCCTCGAGTACAAACGCAAGCGGCAACGCATGCAGATCGACCATAACATCCAAGCATTCTTGGACCGATTTTACATGTCGCGCATCGGAATCCGTATGCTGATCGGTCAGCACATAGCGTTGACGGACCAGAACCACAACAAGGACCCCAACTACGTGGGCATAATCTGCACTAAGACCAATGTGCGCGACCTAGCCCAAGAGGCCATTGAGAATGCGCGCTTCGTGTGCGAGGACTTCTACGGCCTCTTTGACGCGCCCAAGGTTCAGCTCGTGTGCCCGCCGGACTTGAACTTCATGTACGTCCCGGGGCACTTGTCGCATATGCTCTTCGAGACGCTGAAGAACTCGCTTCGCGCGGTCGTCGAGACGCACGGGCAGGATAAGGAGGAGTTCCCCATCACGAAGGTGGTGGTTGCTGAGGGGAAAGAGGACATTACTATCAAGATCTCCGACGAGGGCGGTGGCATCCCACGTAGTGCTATCCCGCTCGTGTGGACATACATGTACACCACCGTCGACTCAACGCCAAGTCTAGACCCAGACTTTGACAAGAGCGATTTCAAGGCGCCAATGGCCGGTTTCGGATACGGATTACCGATATCGAGATTGTACGCGAGGTATTTCGGAGGGGATCTTAAGTTGATCAGTATGGAGGGGTAAGTTCTTCCTCCTTTCCACCCATCCCAAAACCGCACTAACAAACTCCTAGTTACGGCACAGACGTCTACCTCCATCTCAACCGCCTATCCTCCTCCTCCGAACCCCTCCAGTGACAACCAACCCCCCCCCTCGAGACCGGCGGTCCCTCCCGCTCCCGCCACCACAGCAGCTCGGGCAACCTGACCCTAGACATGCGCTACAAGCAGATGCACCTCAAGAACCCCCGTGCCCGACGCGAAGTGACGACGCGCAAGCAGGTCGGCGACGCGGAGAGCATGGTGAACGAGGGCGAGTCCTCGGCGGGGCGGAGTGGTTTTTTTGGACGGGGGGGGGAGGTGTGAGAGCGCTGCTGGCGGGGAAGTGGGGGGGGATACTGGCGGCTTGTGCTTGTTTCTGTAGTCCCCTTCTTGTCCTGCTGCCGCTGCTGGAGTTGGTGTCGTGATGCGGTCGTGCTGGAATGAGCCGACGCGTCCGTTCCTCTCCCCCCTGAGAACAATAAATCTACTGGTGAGGGTGAAAATGGCGAGGGGGGTGTGTGCGTGTGTTTGCACATAAATGAAGAAATCTTCAAATGGAGACGAAAAAAATACAAAACCTTCTATTTCGAAGCGGTTTTACTAGCGATGGGGGATTGGTGGTGCATGCATCATAGGTGGAATGGGAAGGGATAGAATATACATTTTGCCACGAGGGGGGCATGATAAGGAGGAGGGACATTTCTTTGAGCGGCTATTTCATTGCTCACGAGGGCACGGTGGGTGTATGGCGCGTCAAGGCAGGTCGGGGGGGTTGGTTGTAACATATACGTGGGATCTCGTACGCCTGCGCCGTGGTTTTCTTTTTGCATAGCATTGGTTTCCTGGAAGGCGAGACCAGAGGAGGTGGTAGAGATGGGTGGGGTATTCGCCCCTGTTTGGAAGATTTGTTGGAGGGTAGAGAAATAAAGATCATGATTGTTTAAATATTTGGATTTGAGAAATGCACGCGTTGTGATTTGTGACGTGCGTAAACGGGGGATGGATAGAGACTGAACTAATAAATGAATGAATATTTCCTTGTGTATCTCTCGCCCATCGGGCACGCCTACACTATAGTAATACCTTACAACGCCTCCCTCCCCACATACGTATATACACCCCTCCTCTTCCTCACATCTACGCCTTATAAAGCGTATCCAAAAAACCCCCCGCCAACTCCACCACAACACTCTTATTCGGCAAGCTCCCCGCAACCCCATAAAGCGCCGCACTATCCCCCCTCGCCTCCCCCTTCTTCCGTCCATTCACCCCCCTCTCGCGCTCCTTCTCGCGCTCCGCCTCCACCACCGCCTCGAGGTCGGTAATAAACTTCTGCCACACCTTTGCGACGGGTAGCGTGACGGCCATGTGCACGGCGGGCGGGTTTTGGAGGGCGTTCAGGTGCCACCCCTTCCCGGACATGCCGTCGGCGATGTCGTAGATGTCGAGGGTGGAACTGCGCACTGCGACGACGCTGACGAGGGGCTCGCCTACGATTTGGAGGTCTGTGGAGAGGGAGGGGTTGGTGCGGACAGCCTCAGCGATGGAACGCGCGGCGCCAACAATCTCGTGTGCCGAAGCGATGTAACCCGCCTCACCGACACGCATCAGACTAGCCCAGCACCCGGCAATCAAGGCACCGGGGCGGGATCCCGCCATGTTAGGGGAGGCGTAGACGCCGCCCGACCAGTCTGGCGCGATGAAGTACTGGTATGTGCGCAGCTTCGCGGAGCGGTAGAGGATGGTGCTGTTTCCCTTTGGCGCGAAGCCGTACTTGTGTGTGTCGCAGGAGATGGAAGTGACGCCGCGGAGGCGGAAGTCGAAGAGCGGTGCGGGGAAGCCGGCAGCGCCGAGGAAGGGGACGAGGAAGGAGCCGAGGCAGCAGTCGACGTGGAGGGGGATGCGGCGGGCGACGGCGAGCTTGGAGAGCGCGGAGATGTCGTCGATGATGCCGTGGGGGAAGTTGGGGGCGGAGCCGACGAGGAGGATCGTGTTGCCATTTATGAGGCGCGAGACGGCGGGGATGGAGACTTGGTAGGATGGCGCGGGGCAGGCGACGAGGTGGACCTTGATTCCGAAGTAGTGGCCGGCTTTGTGGAACGCGGTGTGGCCAGTGTCTGGGAGGATCCTGTGAGGGACGTTAGTATGTGTGTTTGGATGGAGGGCGGGTGAGTGGGTGGCTTACATCTCGGGTTCAGTGACACCACGCTCAACGTAGGCTTTTTGTCTGGCGCTGAGGCAGGCCATAAGGATCGACTCGGTGCCTCCGCTTGTGGTGGCACCTGCGGCTCCGGGCGGCGCATTGAAGATCCCGAGGACCATTGCGACGATCTCGGCCTCCATCTTTCGGACGCCAGGGAACACATCCGGGTGGATGGGGTTGGCGACGGTGAACTTTCCAAAGGCCTCCGTCTGCAGCTTGATCAGGTCGTCACCACCGTGGTACACAGCACCAGACACGTATCCGTCTTCCCACTTGGTATGATCCATATTCGCGAGGGTCTCCAGCTCCTTCTGCACTGTTTCGTCGGTCCAGCCCTCCTTTGGAAGGGTTAGGTGTCTCGTTATGCCAGGTCCAGATTGTATAAGCTTCGCCTGCAGCTTTGTGATTGCCTCATTGACCTGTTTCTGCACCTGAGTGCGCACACCCGGCGCCCTCAGGAAGAGCCCATAGAGTGTCCGTCGGACCGAAACGTAGCCATCGATAGTCGAACCAGCGAACCCCCTACCCTTGAGCTTCAAGTATGCCTTCTTCGTCCACCTCCACAGGAATAGGAAGAAAATGATATTGCGCAGCCTAAACTAAAGCGTTAGTATCGGAATCGTAGCTCCACGCGAGTTATCACCGAGGCACTTACAGGTCGATGTTCAGCGAGAGCAGCTGGGTACCCGAGCCGCCGGCCCTCGCCGCAATAGTGTTGCGCAAGCTGATAGGCATCCTCGAAGTCCCCGGCATGGTGATATTTGAACAATTGAAGCTTCACTTCACAGTTCGTTGATGGAGGGTGCGACGTTCGAGAGATGCTGGGGCGGCGATACAGCGACCGACCTCCACTTTACGTCGGAGCTCGGCTTGTGGCTTGTGAAAGGGAGTGGGGAACGTCGCAACAGCACACTTGGGTTACTCCGGCCGACGTAACCTGAGGAGTAAGGTTGCGATTCTTGGCCAGATTGGGATGGCTTCGGTTCAGGGAGTACGAAGTACGAAGAGAGTAAAAAAAAGGCGATGGAGCATAAAACCCACTACAAAACATTTCATCGCACCACTTTACTCAAACTCTATCTCTATCTGAACGTTCACAGAACATTAGCTATGCATAATACGGATATTTGCACGCAAATTACGCCTAAAACTCCAATATCAAAGGCTAGATATGCCGCCAAACTGGCTGGTGAACGAGTACCAGCGGTCTCTACTGCACCCAGCCGTGTGCAAATATACGATGGTAGGCCGGGTCGAGTCAAAACCTTGGCCTCAAGACACCTTGTCTTCCAGATCCAAACCCCGGGCAATTTGAATCTCAGACGGACGAAAGGATAGCTTCCTTTCTAACTATCCTTTTATCCAAAACAATGGTTTGGCTTGGGGCAACAAGGACTTCACGATAGTTGGCCATGCCCAGACATACCGGTACGAGTAAGTTCTACGAAGAAAACCTAACTTCGTCGTTTCCAAGCTTCATCTATTTCCTTATTGGCGATGTTGGCAAAACACAAGGGGGACTAAACCCGCTCTGTTTCCACCTTTCCTCTTCAGCCTTGTCCTAAACGCCACTTTTCGCGGGGAGTCGGCCAACCAACGTCACTCATAAATGTCCAGTCCATCTTTTTACGTCATTACTATATTCAGTACCTCCGCGAGATGATCTGTTTCTTTCTAACTTGAGTCTCCAATTCTTTTACTTATTTTTATTCCTCCCTTCACAATACTCTATCCCTCTTGCCCTACGCCTTCCATCATGGCGTCTGTGATTCAACTGGAGAGTCATGTCAATAATCACGCGTGGGGGAAGAAGGGACAGTCGTCCCTAGCCGCCCGGTATGCGGATGCCACACCGGGCAAGGAGTTCAAGGTAGAGTCGGGCAAAGATTACTCGGAGATGTGGATAGGCACAAATCCAAACAATGCATCACACATCCTGTCAACTGGACAGAAGCTCCAAGAATGGATCGACGGCAACAAAGAGAAGCTGCTCGGGCCGGCTGTCATTGAGAAGTACGGTTCGGACCTGCCATTCCTACCAAAGGTCATCTCAATTTCGAACGAACTCCCCCTCCAAATACACCCGGACAAGGAGCTCGCGACCAAGCTCCACAAGCACAACCCTTCGAAATTCGGAGACCCAAATCACAAACCCGAGCTTACAGTAGCTCTGACCGACTTCGAGGCCTTCGTTGGCTTCAAGCATGTTGATGATATCGAAGCTCTCTTCACCGACATACCCTTTCTCAGGGACCGATTCACCACCCAGCCGAAAACACCCTTCACCAGCTCAACCCTCGTCAAAAACATCGTCCACAAGCTGCTCTCGCTCTCGGAGGAAGAAGTCGCCGAAGTATACTCCGCGCTCCGCGATGCCCCGCGCTCCGAATACGGCGACCAGAGCTACATCCTGATGCTCCTCCCCCGCATCGCCAACCAGGACGGCGCCACCGACCCCGGCTGCCTCGTCTCGCTCCTTACCATGAACTTCCTCACCCTCAAGAAGGGCGAGGCGCTCTACATCCCCGCGGACGGCATCCATGCCTTCCTCTCCGGCGACATCATCGAGTGCATGGCGCCCTCGGACAACGTGATAAACTGCGGTGTCTGCCCAAGCGCAAACCCGGAATCGATCAACCTCTTCACCTCGGCGCTGACGTTCGACTACAAGGACCCGCAGTCGATGGTGATGAAGCCGAAGGTGAGCACGAAGGGACTGAAGGGGCATACGAGGGTATATGCGCCGGAGGGTAGCGAGTTTGATATGCTGGTTACGGAGTTGAAGAGCGGGGAGGAGGAGCATATTGCGGGCTTGCAGGGCCCGGGCATTGTGGTTGTGACGAAGGGGGAGGGGAAGCTACATGCCAAGGACGTGGATTTGGAGTTGAAGGAGGGCTATGCGTTTTTCGTTGGATATGATACCGATCTTAAGCTGGTGGCGAATGGGGGCGAGGGGCTTGATATTCACATGTCGTTTTGCGAGGCGTAATTGGGAGGTGACAAGGGATAATTGTTGCCGCTAGGGAGGGATATTGATGAAGTGATGAATGGGGGTGCGGGTTGTCAAATGAGGATTGCTTCATTATTTATATACGGATCGTCTAAATACATTGAGCTATAGCCATGGACTGTGTCTGGTTCGGTGTCCATTATCATCTCTGCATCTTCTTCCAGCTCTTCCTCCACAATGCTTGACTCCCAAGATTCGCGCTCGTATAAGATATGCTCGTCTCCATCTCTCCGTTCGAAATCCCCAGTTGAAAATATGCTGTCCTCTTCTCCAGCATCTCTGGTACCGTCTTCATGCACTTCTTCGCCCTTCATCAGCATACTTGAGTCCCCTCCTCCACTCCCAAAAAGCATACTACAACTCCCCCCCTCTCCCCGATTCCGCAGAATCTCAAGATCGAAGAGCATATCCATCTCTCCATCCGACAACAACTCCTCTCCAAACAAATCCTCAAATCCTTCATCCGCATCCACCACCTCCTCCGACGCATTCTCGATGTCCACCCGAGCCGGTCCACTATCCTCACGATCCCGACTAGCAGGCCCGCTTCTCGTTTCCTCTTCCCCACTTTCCTCAATAACACTGGGTCGAAGACGGCGGCTTGCGATCGGTTCGTAGAGGGTGGTCTGCATCATTCGGAACACGTGGGCTTGGAGTGTTTGGTTCAGTCGGGGAGGGTGCGTTTGGGCAAACCGGGCTGGGGAGTTTTCGTGGATGGTGGAAAGTTTCTTTTGGAGGCTTGGGAGTTGACTGGTTTTGGAGAGGGAGGAGAGGGTGCTTGAGATGGTGTTTATGAAGGCAGAGCGTTCGTAAATGGCCTGCGATGGATATGTCAGTTTCATCAATTCGGTTGGATACAGGCAGACATACATTTTTGAAGCCTGGACTCCATATTAGAGGCATAATGCTTGATAGAGGGCGCTTCGGACGTGGCTTGCGGACCTTGATGTTTGGCGTAAATTTCGTCTGTCGCCCACCAAGCAAAGTCCTGAGTGCCACATCCGTTAATTGCTTTGCCGTTGCTAAATTTAACGAGGATTCGGTAATGAGGTTATTTGAGGAATCATCTGTGGAATCAAGCATGCTTGTGTCCTGTTGGTTATTGAAAGTCATAGATGCTTCGGGAGTCGGTAGATGGACGCTGCTGTGATCAGTTCGGTATAGCAATGTATTATCGTATCCATCAGCATAGTATTGGTCTTCGACAAAACCGTGATCCTCCCATGACTTGCCTTCCAATACGGAGCTGGCATCAAATGGGGCTTCGTGGCGAGGCGTCGAAGAATCAAATGCTTCCAAGTCCATGATATCTTCAAACAGGTCTGGATCACTCTCGCAGCCATCTTCGAAAAGCATGTCATCTTCTGTTGCAGTTTCTTTTGTTAGTATTGGCAGTGGAGTATCGCATGTAGGCTCAAAGGTAAAGAAGAGCTTGATTCCCATAAGCCTGATGTCTGGAACGTATTCCGGGACATGTAGATCGGCGATTGGGGATTCTTCTGGATTCGGATGCCCATTTGAATGTAGACTTGGTAAAGTGTCATGTAACTTGATAGAAAACGTTGGTCCCACATCAGGGCATATGGGAGAAGAAAAATTGAGAGAAGGAGAAACTGGGAGTTGTTCCCACCACTATGCTGGACTTCAGTGAAACGGAAACAAATATGAGAGTCACGATGCACGCTGAACTCACGGGTGCTCCAAGAACAAATCGGCGAAGCTGTTCGACCAGAGCTTTCTCAGCAAGCCCATTTGATTGCAAGTTCTTGAATGAAAACCCGAATCCAAGGTCGCAGCCTGGTCCTCGGCTGATACAGACCTTCCCACTCTCCATCATATGTAGGAGCTCATCAGAACGCACCCGCCGAAAACGGTCATCTTGAGGCCGGAATGCGGCTGACGACGTCACGAGAAGCTTTATTCTTTCTTCTGGGCATGATAGCTTCAGAGCCTCAAGTTTTAAAGAAACGTCGGGCATATCGACGGCCCCTCATTGTGACACCTCGACCAAGGAACTCTCTATCACTGACAAGAGGGGTGAGGGAAGTTTATAGCAGGACAGACATGAAAAGCAAGAGACAATATGCACAGTGCAAGACCAGGTGAGACGGGATTACCAGGTCATAGAGTATAATGTTATTCGCATACATAATGAAGTTCTTCAACCTTTTGAGGTTCTGGGAGAGAGTTGTGGGTGATCGGTTTATTTGCCGTCGGACACCGCTGTCATTTATGGCCTAACGTTGGATCTACACGAAATAAGTGGGTCAATAACCCACAGGGTTTCTGGGCGGCGTAGCAATTGAACTCATTTCAATTCCACCTGGAAGATCCGGAACCTGCATCTGGGCTGCCTTTGGAGTCGTCAGGAGCTCAATTATCACCAAAACCAGGGAGACCAGCTACGGAGTCTTATTAATACATTTCCTGCGCTTCAGCGTCCGTCTTGCGATCATGGCACTCAGCAACTTCGGATCCCTCATTCTCAACCTCCTTATCTTCATAACCACATTGGTGAACTTCAGCTACGCGCTCACGGCTCTCGAACCACTCGTTCTACTCGGACTGTATGCAATCACGAAAATCTATATGATACCACCGGAAGAGGGAGTTATATCAATGAGCGGCTTGGGCTACCTCTTCGAAGTGTCATGAGAGTGCGACATCGATTCCTATGAATGGATAAACTTCAAGAAACGGATACACACATACTACTCCACACCCAGACTTGCAATGTGCTTGTGGGGGTAGACAAGCCTCTCTCTAACCAGATTCCACGGGCCAGAAACGAACGCCAGATGCTCGATCAACGGGAAAGAAGGGGCAGACAAGGACGTGATGCTTAGTTACAGTATGAGTACCTGACCTCAATGTCGACTAATCCGATATCTGACACTTTGCAGTTTAGTCGTTAATAAAGAAACACTATGGTTCTAGAGCACATCTCTTAGGCGCTTAGAACGCAAGCCGGCTGTACAGCATATACTCGTTCTAGCGTGGTCCGTTACAACATATACAACATATACGATATATGGCACAGGGTGATAGTACTAGGTTGAGATGGGTGAATAATGGGGATTCTAAGGCAGATATATGAGCACCTCACATGAGGAAGTGTAAACTATTATAGAGATCGGGCATTTGTTTATATGTTAGGCTGATCAGATTATTGTCCGTAGCTGGATAAGGATCCCGACAAGCATGGGCCTACAGCTATTAATGGACAGTGGTTTGAGTTTCCCTCTCGCCATATACTGTAGAATACTGTGTATATTCAAATAAAAATTAATTACACTCCATGCCATCGTACTCGAGATGTCTCACTTGATCATCATAAAACCGGAACCTTGGGGTTTCGCCTCGGCTCCACAATTATGGCGTCTTAGTCTCGGCGATAAGTGCCCGCTCCTGGGGTTTATTCGGATCGGATAGGTACAGGTATTCCACGACATCGTGTGCTCCTGAAGCTGTTTAAATAAAGGTGCAACTGTATATATACAAAATGTCTGGCACAACTCTCTCCAACTCTTTCCCGCGATCCGATAATGCCACAGCGGTAATCATCCCAGGGCCTACGCCCCTCACGATATCCTATGGGGAGCTCACTCGTCTCGTTTCGTCGTTCCAATCCAGGCTCGCCCAGTTAGGGATTACTCCTCAGTCCGCGGTCTCAATTGCCCTCCCGAATACCATCGAATTTATTGTTTCGTTCCTCGCCTCTTCGTGGCAGCGCGCCATAGCGGCCCCCCTCAACTCTGCGTACAAGCAGGAGGAGTTTGAGTTCTACATCGATGACCTGAAGTCCGCCCTGGCACTGGTGCCAAAGGGCGAGTTCGCAAAGGATGGTCCGGCCGTGAGAGCGGCGAGAAAATACCAGGCTGCGATTGCTGAGTGCTATTGGGATGGGAACAAACGGGAGGTTGTGTTGGATGTGAAGGACCAAGGGAAGCTGAAGGGCAAAGGCGGACGAAATGTCGAGAAGGCACTGCCAGACGACGTCGCTTTGGTGTTGCACACCAGCGGGACGACAGGGCGACCAAAGGCTGTATGTATTTGTTCAACATAAAGCATGACGGTGCATCAAACTAACTTGACGCAGGTACCCTTGACACACAGGAATTTGACAAGGACGATGAGTATGCAAATCCGCCAGCGGGAGATTCGCAATTGCTAACAGTTGACAGAGAACATTCAGGCAACATACGAGCTGAGCCCTGCTGACCGAACCATGCTCGTCATGCCTCTTTTCCACGTCCACGGCCTGCTCGCCGGGTTCCTCGCCCCTCTTCTTTCCGGAGGATCTGTCGTTGTCCCTGCCAAGTTCAGCGCAACTACCTTCTGGGAGGACTTCATAACGCACAGAGCCAACTGGTACACTGCTGTGCCCACCATTCACCAGATCCTTCTCAGGAACCCACCTCCGTCCACCAAACCCAACATTCGATTCATTCGCTCTTGCTCGTCGCCTCTCTCGCCAACAACCTTCCACCAGCTTGAGGAGCAGTACAACGCCCCTGTCCTCGAGGCCTATGCCATGACTGAGGCCGCTCATCAAATGACATCCAGCCCTCTCCCACCTGGAAAGCGTCAACCTGGCAGCGTTGGTATCGGCCAAGGTGTCGAGATCAGAATCCTCGACCAGGCGGGCAAAGAGGTTCCCCAGGGCGCCGAGGCCGAGATCTGCATCCGCGGCGAGAATGTGACAAAGGGTTACCTGAACAACCCTGCTGCAAACGAGAGCAGTTTCACCAAAGACGGCTTTTTCCGCACCGGTGACCAAGGAAAGCTGGATAAGGATGGATATGTATTTATTACCGGTCGCATTAAGGAGCTCATTAACAAGGGTGGTGAGAAGATCAGCCCTATCGAGCTGGACAACGTGTTGGCTCGCCACCCGGCCGTGAGCGAAGCTGTCAGCTTTGCCATCCCCGACGAGCTGTATGGCCAGGACATTGGCGTGGCGATTGTTCTCAAGCCGGAACAGAAGCTCGGGGAGGATGAACTTAGGGGGTGGGTCAGCGAGAAGCTGGCGAAGTTCAAGATACCCAAGAAGGTGTATTTTACGGAGGTCATGCCGAAAACAGCTACTGGAAAAATCCAGCGCAGAATTGTGGCAGAGCAGATGCTAAAGAGTGAGAAGCCGAAGTCGAAGCTATAAAGGACAGGTGCGTGTATATGAGTAGTGAGTCGGATTTAGATATTACAAATATATATCGAGGATCTATTACGAGTTGTATATTCATCTCCTCCAAGGAATCCGATTTCCGCCACCATGAGGCGCCCATATAAATACAGCAACTCAACAGGTGTTAAAGCTTCTTGGATACTGGCGAATAGATGTGTAACGAAATTGTCTGTTCAACTATTTTCAATTTACAGCTCCCAGCCCTGGATATTGCTATGTGAGGCTTCCTTGTGCATAAGGGGCTCACGGGGGACTGGCCGAGAAGTGTTTTGGGACAATTCCCAGCGCCTCTTGGAGCCTTTTCAGTTATTGTACCCATTCCGATGCGATTAAGTCTCCAATCCTAGTGATTCGCATCGGACCAGCAGTTTTGTGGCTGAAAGACACAAAACAAACTTTTCGGCTCTTTTACTCCTTCCCAACACGACCATTATTACTAACCAAAGGCGACATCATAAATAAATCCTGGCGCTTTGGGTCCGGGTTTATGTGTAAAATTCGAGTGGGCGCAATTCAACACGGCAATATGGCTAAAGGCAACAGGCGTGCCCTGATTTTCTTTAACCGGATTTCAGGTATATTGATAACTCCAGGTAAGTGGGCACCAAAAGTCTGATTCTGGGTCATCTGCTGACGTTTATATATTGGAAACTGCTGCCATTGGGTATGTCAGCCTGGAGAAGTGCCGATTGAAGGCGTGGTGTTTCTCGGCATTCTTACACCCTATGCGTCACTAGGACACCGACGCCATCGATAGATCTAAGAGGAAGTCAATATAGCAGATCATAGGAAGTTGTATTGAAGATCAATGCAAATCCTCATATGTTCCATCTATCTGCTTCCCGTGTTCCCGACACCGATCCTATGCCAAGCAGGCATATTGCTGTATAAGAGTAGGCAGATCTCCTTCTTTACGAAATGATGTTCAGCTCCCATCATTCTCATTCCATATCCAGTAATCCACCATGAAATCGGTTGTTCTTCTCGCGCTTGCTGGTGCAGCTTCTGCGCATTATACCTTTCCCGCTCTCATATCCGGAGGGACGACGTCTGCCGATTGGGAGTATGTACGTGACTGGACTGGTTCATACACATACAACCCCGTCGAGGACGTATCCTCCCTCAACATCCGCTGCAATGTAGACGGTTCGACAAATTCCGCCGGCACTCTGTCGGTTGCCGCTGGCTCTGAGATTGGCTTCACTGCAAGCCCCAACATCTACCACCCTGGCCCGGTTCTGGCATACTTGGCGAAGGTGCCATCCGGACAAACCGCTGCAACCTGGGATGGAAGCGGTGACGTTTGGTTCAAGATATATGAGGATGGACCATCGGGACTTGGTACCCAGCTCGTCTGGCCCTCAAACTGTAAGTGGCCCAGTTGTTTTGCCAGTGATTGTGCTGGTCGTTTTTGCTAACAGTTCTCATGAATAGCGGCTTCAACTGTGGGCTTCACCATTCCAGCTGCCACACCTGACGGCGATTACTTGCTCCGCGTGGAGCACATTGCCCTCCACGTTGCGCAAAGCTCTGGAGCTGCACAATTCTACCTCTCATGTGCGCAGATCACTGTCACTGGCGGTGGAAGTGGAACGCCAGGTCCACTTGTTGCATTCCCTGGAGCGTATTCCGCGTCAGACGCAGGAATCCTCATCAATATCAACTACCCTGTTGTAAGTTTCTGTTCTTTTGGGTTGAGCAGATGGTGAACTAACAATCGTGTAGCCCACAAGTTATACTCCGCCGGGACCGGCCGTGTGGTCGGGATAAGGTAGGGAGTAGTAGACAGACACAGAATAAATGTATACACGGGATAAATAAACTAGAAGATAAATTGAACAATGGTACACAAGCTTACGTCATTTCTGACTGTTTTATGCATAACGTCCTCCTAATTAACTGGTATTCGGAGGAACCGGAACTCCGTTTTGATCCTTTCATAAAAACGAGTCGGAGTTAACACAATCCCTAAATACGGGAATATGAGAACTGTATCTTGGAAACCTCAGTTTTGGCCCGGTATGCTTCGCTCTTCGGCGTTACGATTTATAATCCATACGGATTAGTAGATTTTATAGCTAGCTTCATATTAGAAAACTGATACTTAAACCGCTTGATTTACGGACAGGTACCCAATTGCAAAATACAATCAACAATATCCTCGATCACATCACTGCCAAAGACACTCATAGACTCGCTCAAATGGCAGACAAGCAAAGCCGCAAAATCGCCATCGTCGGAGGAAGTGGTAGCGTTGGCTCCCCAACAGTTGAGGCTCTTCTTTCCCATGGCATCCACACGGTTACCGCAATCTCGCGCAGTGAATCAACAGCAATATTTCCTTCCGGTGTCACTATTAAGAAAGGATCTTACAACGATGAAGAATTCCTTGTCGAGGCTCTCAAAGGGCAAGACGTGCTGATCCTCCAACTCGGGTACATGGCACTCGACTCTCAAATCCCTCTCATCAGCGCCGCTGCGAAAGCAGGGGTCCCGTGGGTGATTCCTTGCGAGTATGCATGCGACAATAAACATGAGAAGTTAAACGAGGAAATTGGTTTGATGGTCATGAAAAACAAGTACAGAGCCCAAATTGATAGTTTGGGCGTCAGCAGCTGGATCGGTATTGTCAACGGTCCATGGTTCGATTGGAACTTCGAGAAATCTTTCATGGGCATCGATATCAAAACACGAAAAGCCAAACTCCTTGATGGCGGGGTTAAATTTAACACCTCTACGCTGAGTAAAGTGGGTAAATCTCTTGCGGCGCTACTCAGCTTGCCAGACTCCAAACTCTCCGCTTTCAAAAACGACTTCGTGTACTTCAGCTCTTTTCTCGTGAGCCAACGCGACGTCTTTGATAGCATCTTCAGTGCGACCAGCACCAAAGAGTCGGACTGGGCCATTGAGAGGGAATCCCCGGACAGGGCTGCCGAGGCAGCGAAAGAAGCTATTCGGCAAGGGAATGGGATGGGGAACGTTGATTTGCTGTTTACAACCCTGTCCAGGGTAGGATACGGAGGAGATTATGAAGCAAAGGTGATAGGAAATGATTTCCTGGGGCTGGAGCAGGAAGATTTTGACAAGGTGGTGAAAGGTCTTGTGGAGAAGATGGAACAAAGCAAATGATCGAATATAGACCCTAAATCAAAAGTTATAACTCTCGCATCGATTTCACAGCCACATAAAACCATGGTTTCTATCATAGAATAATGGAAAGAATAGAAATCAATATCCTAATTTTGTCTTTGCAAAATTAAAAGCTCTATAGATTTCCCCAGTGACTAAAAATAATATCCAGACCTGCGGGGTAGCTCGGCCTGACTGTAACTCAGATCCTGCAGGATTTAGATAGATAGTTAATCACGATCCAACATAATTTGTAATAATAGAAACACAGCTATTCCAAGCTAACCAATCACTAGAGATTCGTCAGCACCAATGCATGTTGGGGTGTTAGGGTTCACCAGTAATATGCGCTAAAAGTGTTCTTATTCGTCAATCAAACTTCAAAGAGCGGCACACTGTAACAGAGACTGGGGGCTGATCTGTTCCTTAGAATAGGGTGGGTGCGTTTTTGTGTGAGAAAGTAGAGATCTGTGCTTCATTTGTTAAAGTGTTCGTAGTGGGGCAGTGTCGTATTTTGTCACCCGAGCTTGGCCATGCACTGTAGGCGCGCTGTTGGATATAGAGAATCCTCCACTCACAGTCTCCCAACACTATGATTATACGGGAGTCTTCGGGCTAATATGCTTCAAACCAACAAGGCGATGAGTGAGGTAGATTTGACCCCCAATCTACCGGATATGCACGAGTGTCAGCGGTGTATAAGAGTTACTGGAAAGTACGATTACGCTTTCTTTCGATACCACCACCATTCTTGAAGTAAATACCGAATCTCTCCAACTTCGTCAACTTGTCGGCCACCAACCCAAACAAATCCGGCCAATTACATCAAATATGCGTTCTGTCATTCTCATCGTTTCTGCCTTGTTCTCTCTAGCAGCAGCTGCTGCAATCGGTAAGTTACATACCTTATATAATGCGTAATTTACAAGCAAGGCGGCAACTGACTATCTGCATAGATTCTAACATCTTGACAAAACACGCCAACACTGGCAGAGCACAGTGCTACTGGATTGGAAGTGCTCCGATATGCAGGCCCTCTAATTGCCCATCCGGGTATCAAGCCTGCCAGGAGGACTTTTGCGGTGATGGAGTGTGCTGTGGGACAGGCAGGAAGATTAAGTGTTGCCTGGGTGGCTGCCTCTAGTCCGACTTTCTATAAAAGTCTTACGACAGTGAGAAAAGTGCAGTCGGCGTGGATGCTACTATAATCGTCATACATAGTGACAAAGATATTGAATAAATATATGGTCCATTCTCCTGCTGTGGCCGTAATATCTTATAGATCCGCCCAGGGCCCAAATTAAGGCGGGGTAAGATCCAATAACAGGCTAAGGATCGGTGATCGCTTGTCCACACGCTGGAGACTGACAAGCCCACGTGCACTGATAGGCCGTGGCTGCCCGGGCCGTACCGCTCAGTCCCCCGAAACGCCAAAAATATTCCGAACGAACAGGAGGGGCAAGAAGGCGGGGGGGCTATGATGGCAAACTTCATCTCCACAGTGGATATCCCGGATTTTGTCCATCTCGGGATAGTAGGGGCTCTACGATATACTTATACTTTCTAGAAGTTTGAGGAGTGATTTCTGCAGGTATGGATCCATATAGAGGTCGATGGAGGTGATTAAATCATAGCCCTCATTGACGATGAGGGGAGTTTTATGTCGGCAAAAATTTATCAACCACCGACGGCCTTATCGATAAGCTGGCTAATCTGAACTATGGCCTGCTATTTCGGGTATAGCAGGGCATAAGAAGAGATGGCAGTCTTCTTATGGGAAGAATACGACGTCCTCGTGTCATCGTCTAGCATCAACAGGGCACTCAGGTCAATTAATTAGTCGTAAAGCTAACTTGTATATTTGGGGATCGTGTTACTACTTGACTACCACTCAGACTTGATATCGAATGCCATTTCCCACTCAGCATGCACTACAGAATCATCATCGGCAAATTTATGTCTCGAGGTGTAGCTTCCACGAGAGAGCATCCCGGAAGGGGCTTCTTCCCATCCATGGCCTTAGGGAAATTAGTCTTTAACCTTAATCTCAGAATCGCGATACAGCACTTACGGGGAAAAGTAACCTCGTGTAGCTTAGACTGTGGCGCAAACGAACCCTGTTGGTTTCGTTATAAGCTCCTCTATTCAATAGCCATCATAATGCTGTAACTTACCAGCATCTGCTGGTCCTTCGCGACACGTAATCCTTTTCTGAAAGTCGAGGTTTGGCTTGTAAGACCAGAGATAATGTCATGTTGCACTCTGAATGTTACCCTGATCTTATAGTGGCAGCCCTCTTTGAGTATATAAGGGCTCTTAGCCGCCTTCTCTATCTCCTCAGGCGACGTAAGGGGATACACGATGTCCCCTCCAGGTCGGTTCTCGAAGATAATCCTGACTTCTTCAAGGATCATCCTAGGGCTAGGTGTAGGTGCTTCTATAATAATTGTGATCAGAACTGTAGCCAGAGGGCAAGGAATATAGATTTGTAGCAGGGAGATATCGTAGATATCTTGACAGCCATTGACTTACCACTTTCTGCCATGGCTTAAGGAATAGTTGTATGTATAGGCTGTGTTGGAGTTGAAAGCTATAAAAGGAGCAGCAAGGAGACCTTGAACTTGAATAAGAGCAGAATGAAACCACAGAAGATTCGACTGTAGCGTTAATCGACACTACAGCACAAATCAAGAGAGGTATGGTCTATATATGCTTATAGACGCTACCCCTCCTTTGTCCAGATACCTCTGACACCGACAAAGATCCAGACCTCCATTCTTTTGCATTGTGTGACATGCCGAGGGCATTACTGACAAGGAAATGATGAGCATCATGTCCAATCGGAAAATCGTAAATGTGCCGGCAACGACTCAGGACGTGCAGTAAAAGAAAGCGCCGTATCCTCAGCTACGAAAGACTGGCAGTCACGTTGTGAAACATCTGCTGTGCATCACAATGCAGGCAGTGAGGGGAGAGGCGGTGTGGTTATGCAAAATGACCGTCGACAAGGGCAATACAAATAATTAGGTGAAGCTTTGTCCGTAGCCATTATATTGAAGGAATTTAAATTCATTCTGCTACTTATACATCCCCGTATGAAGTAGTGTCGTTTGGCTTCACTTAATAGATTTAGCTAGCGGAAGTGATAAGCATTGAAGCGATAAGGCCACAAATGAGGGATCGGGTCGTCCTGCGTCGATCGACGTGGTGGTTCTGATACCTATTGTCCACTAACGCGCTATTTATGCTGAGTGTTTAGACATGTAAGTATATTGGGTTAGATGGGCCGGGAACCCTAGTTAAGAGCAAGGTAGAAGTTCCAGTCACCACACACGAAAGAAAAGGTGGTTTTGCCCACAACTGTATGCCGTGCTGTAAGTACAGTACGAATAGGCTTAGCATGCCATTGTAATACATATCTGGAGCCTTCGAAAGAGGCACTTGATGATTGAGATGGCCAGGTACTGCGCTTAGCCGCATTTGGACAGTAGTCCGAGAACCCGTGGTCGGCAGGAAGTTAAAAAATTTAGGGCAGGGGAAGCCAGCCGTGCAAACAGCTGTACTAGGCCGCCACACACAACCACAGCTCAACAGCCACCTTTTATTGCCAAGGGATCCCAACTTTGGAGGTATCAACTCATATGGTAATGTCGCATGACACAGCACTCCCTAGTCCCCACAAGGCTGAAAATTATTTTTCAGCGTCATAGTGAGGCTCGGAAACCCAGATCAAAGTGTTAAATGAGTTGGAAAGGCGTAATGAGCTTGTGGTGATGCTGTAGGTCAAGGGGTTCTATCATACTACGAATTGACGCCCTCCGCAATCAGGCGCGACGGCGACGACGTGATAGTAAATCTCAGAGTAGCTGGAGTTTGGACTGCTCAGGAGTGATCACACAACATAATTAATATAAAATACTGGAATTTTCAATGGGTTCACAAATTTAGAATCAATTAAATTCAAAGTACCAATATTTGTCGCAGGGATGCACACATTATATTTGCAACTAATATTATCGCTCCCTCCAACTTAATTATTTAGTAACAACAAGTAATGGAAAAAAAATAGTTCCTAAAGAACTAAGAATCCATATTTAATTTATAGTTGCTATGAAAAAATTAAGAAACAGTAGGGTTTATAAGCCACTTTGAGCCCCTATGGTGGTTGCATATAGAGTCCTATCCCTAATTATCTGGGTGCACGAGATAACTCAGTTGCTTTCAAATTTAGTCATCTACCGACGAAGTGGACTCAACAACAAGCGCTCTGTTTCCTAGCATATTTCTAAGGTATCTAAATCGTAGCGCCCTTTCATGGTTGTTGAAACTACAATTGGTCTTAGTAGTTATCATGCCGCATTCACACCAGCGTCTCTACTCCCCCTTCTTCTGATTCTCGAAAGGCAACCCTGCCTCTTGTCTCACAGCGCCATAAATCGCCGCTATATCCCCCTTCTCCCCGCTATACTCCTTCACCTTCACCAAATGCCTATCCGCTGTCTCTACATTCTCTAACCGAGTTCCTGCCGTTTCCGCCAGGTTCATCGCATGCCTCGCATCCTTCCTCGCTAAATCAACGGCAAACAGAGGCTCCTCGCGCGTGTAGTATACGCCAGTCATCATGCGGTTTGAATAGTCTGTATAGACACCTGGAAAGATCGCCTCGATGAATTTATGTAGCTGCTCAGATCCCAGCCCCGACTTCTCAGCCAGCACGTGACCCTCTGAGAGCTGTTCGACCATGTTGACAATGAAGGTGTTCCCGATGATCTTGAGAGTCGACGCAGACTCGTAGGGCTTATCGGAGAGGTCGATGACGGCACGGCCAACGGCGTGGGCAATGGGGAGGGCGAGCTTGACAGAGGAGCGCGGGCCGGCCGGGACGCAGATGAGGGCTCCTGCATCTGCCATTGCTGGCGCTCCAAAGACAGGCATGGCGACGAACTTGTGGCCTGCGGCTGTGACGAGAGACGAGATGGAAGCAGTGGTAGAGGGGTGGACTGTAGAGCAGTCTATGAAGAGAGTTGGGGATGGGGAATATGAGAGGATGGACTCGATGGTGGCCAGGATGGCAGCATCGTCAGCAACGCATGTGATTATGATAGAAGCTGCGGAGACCTCTTCAAGAGTGGCCACGGGGGCGACTTTGGAAGATGGGAGTGTGGCAGCGAAGGATTGGGTGCGAGCAAATGTGCGGTTGTTGATTATGAGGGGTGATTGAAGCGGATATTTCTCGACGATGTTGCGGACCATGCCCTGGCTGGGGCGTTAGAATTTCTGTGTTTCTCTATGAGGATGAGAGAACCTACCCGGCCCATATTCCCGAGTCCAACCCAGGCAACTTGTTCGGTCATGATGGGCGTTATTTGCTGAATTGCAAACTATGGGGATTGATGAGGGGTTTACAGAGAACAGTGCGGGGCTACAGTACTCGGGGGATCGAAGTGATTATGATGACACAATGCTTAGTACTCGAAGTATGTCATGTGACCTAAGGAACAGCAACTCTCCAGCTTATATGTCCCAACCGACTCTAGGATCCATAATGTTGTTATTAGTATATGAACTGAAGACAATGGTTATAACTTACATTTAAATTGGTTTGTTGCGACATATTTGCAATGGGTTAATAATGGCATCTAACACAGCCTACAGCGTATGCTGTGGTGTACAGTGACTAAGCAAAAAGGGGTTCCCGCTTGATCGCATAAGTCGGTTATAAGAGACACCGATATCGGGATTTTGGATGTTTCATAGGGATTAATTAAGCTAATAATGAGCACTTGAAACAGCTATTAAAATAAGGAGACGGAGATATTCCCAGAACCCCATTCCACTCAAGATCGACTTTGGTTTCCCACCAAGCAAGCACAAGCCATCATACATCAGCTTCCTTGTCCCTGCCGACAATCACATCGCTGCTGTGATTATTCCCAAATGCTGTATCACCATCGAATATAAACGCCACCTCCTCAAGGGTCTTCCCCTTGGTTTCAGGGAAAAAGAAAAAGACGAGGACTACTTCCACAGCAAGGACACAGATGTATACGATGTAGTATCTCCAGGAAATAGCCTCCATGGCCACGGGATTTGCGTAGCCGTTAAAGATCAGCACGCAAGTTGCTGCGATTTGCATGATATTAACCCCTTTCTGATCGTTTCGTTAAGAGTTAGCGAAGCTCTAATTCACTGTATCAAAATTTGTGAGGATAGACTTACAGCCCGGAGGTGCGTTGGGAGGATTTCGCAGACATATAACCAAGGCGGGCCATTCAACCCCATGTTGTAGAAGAGGTAGAAGAAGAAGATCATTGAGATAACGCCGCTGCCGAGAGAAGTGTCTGCGAAGCCACGTTGCTCATTGATTGCTGAAAGCACCGTCCAGATAATGAAAGACCCTAGCATACCGACAGTGGAGATTAGGAACAAACGGCGTCGTCCCGCTATCTCCACAAATGATGCTAGTATGATGGAGATGCCGAAGTTGTA
Organism: Pseudogymnoascus verrucosus; assembly: GCF_001662655.1. NCBI lineage: Eukaryota > Fungi > Ascomycota > Leotiomycetes > Thelebolales > Thelebolaceae > Pseudogymnoascus > Pseudogymnoascus verrucosus. Next base: position 26,251 of record NW_017263692.1, read on the forward strand.
AACCATGAGCCCACCGTTGATACGGAGCTGCGCTGGTGCAGAGGTGTATCCAATCGAATCAAGAATCAAATGGAGATAGTAAGAGACGAGCCCGTTTCCGCTTAACTGCATCATCACAGGCACGATCTGTCGTCGAAGAATACCTGTTAGTATGGGTTAAAAGTAGGGGAGCTATGGGGATATATTTGAAGAAGGGGGTCCCTCGGCGTGGGGGTTAAAAAATAAGGCCTCTTAGCATGGAATTAAAGAAGAAGACCCGTAGGAATGATCTGGTATCGGAGATAACAAGAAGATAACTTACACAGATGAGGAACAGGCGGTGCCTGTTGCCCTTAGTCCTCCAGAATTCCAAATAGCCTGTTCCAGATATGTTCTTTGACTCCTCAATCTGTAGCGTGATTTCTTTCATCTCAAACTCCACAAGAGGCGAGGCCTCGTCTCCACCGGCGTGGTATTTCACAAGGACTTTTCGTGCCTCGTCATGTTTTCCCTTCAGAATTAGGTATCTCGGAGACTCGGGAAGTAGGTAAACGAAGAGAACTTGGATAAGTGGCATGAATCCTTGGAGTATTGAGGGGATTCGCCACGCCCACGAGTTGTTATGCCCCATCCAATATCTATAAAATGTTAGTAAACTATGCAATAAGAGAATAAAAGGCGAACATACGTTCCGTACGTGACCCACGCTGCCACTATCGCGCCTAGATACCAGAGGTTGTTGTAATATGCCGTTATAACTGGGCGGTGCGTTGGGTAAGCCAGCTCACTGATGAGCAAAGGAGACGGTTCCACGGCGATTAGACCTCCAAAACCGATTATCATTCGTGAAGCGAGGAACATTCCGTAGTTCTGAGCCGCCCCCTGGAGAATGGCACCAAAGACAAGCAGTGCAGAGCCCAAAAAGATTGGGAACCGTCTCCCTGTGTGATCACATAGCCACGGCACAACTGGGAAGGCGAGAATTTGTCCGAAGATGGTGCCGTTTGCGAGGGAACCTAGCCGGGTTCCTGTGGGAGAGCCGAAGTAATTCTGCCATTGGTCCATTGATTGTAAACCTATAGGAAAATAATTAGAAATGTAATAGCTGATGGTACTCATGCGGCCTAAAAGTCCGAAGTAGGGGCTGTCTGGGACTGAGAATTGATTCTAGTTAAAATATGACAATTGTAGCCCTGAGTGATTAAGCGCATTTGCTTCAATCGCAGTAGCTGTAAATACTCGCTGGCATGATAGTGTAGCTGTGAGCACCAGCCAGTATCATGGCAGCTGTAAATGCTCGCCGACATGATAGCAGCTATGAACCCTCGTTGGATGTACACTCCTCGTTCGGACGTTTGGGCGGTATGAGGAACTCAGCAACTCACCGTTTAACATAGAACCATCGTAACCATTAGTTGTACTCGAGAGGGCGGGGATTATCATGGCCAGGTTGAGAAGTATGAGATGTCGTTGCTTGTACCACGGCGGGGAGTCTTTAGGAAGCACATCGCGAAGATTCCAGTCGCTGGGAATTGCCTTGTCCTCGGTGACCTGCGTCGCAGATTTCTCGTTGATTTCTTCGGCCATGTTGTCGGTAGCACAGGCGCTGCGAGGCGTGTTGCCTTGTTCAGGTCTTGGCGACAGCAGACGAGAGAAGATCGATCGTCGGTCTGTTGATCTGGTTCTGGAATATCGGTGACCCACGTTGTGGTTATATACTCTGCAGAAATCCAATACGTGCTTCGGCAAAAAAGATGCCCACGAGGGTAGCACAGAGCTGTCAAGTGCGTTGATCTGTCAATTGCGGGCCGTTTGTCCCCCTTTATTCCCCGCACCCCGCATACTCGAGCAGCTTTCGGCCCTACTCTATAGGTGGCTGTTGCTTCCCCGCAAGTCGGGGAGTCCCTTACTTTGAATTATCTGTGGGACAAGTGGGATTGCTGTCACAGTCCGAGATTCCGCGAACGAGAAATCACACAGGACGCGCAAGGGTAGCTCCAGGATGGGATTGGGAGAAACACGCCTATCCCGTACTAATCAGAATAGGGCCTTTTCCTCCGAGTTTGCCGAGTTGCAGCCCAGAGTTTCAGTGATACGCCTTGCTTAAATAGGAAGCTGCCCCGATAGAAGGCGGGGGGTGTGGCGCTAGAACTGCCACAGTAGGACCCCAGTAGCACCGGCACTGTTTTGTCCGCAACTCCGCTGATTATATGTAGGGAAAGGCTTGCCATTTCTTGTGTCTAAGAACAATCACGACCAACCACGTGGAACCCATCGACTAACACGCTACCGATACGCTGTGGGTAGCGGATAGCGACACTCAGCGCTCGCGCTCGCGCTAGTCGAATCGAAAACCGAAACTATGGAGATGGAGTATATTGTCCACCCAAGTGATATCCAGGAATCCCCGGGCACCACGCAGATCCAGACCCAGCCCAAGACACCGACCCTGTCCCTTGCCTCGTCAAACCCTAAATCTGACTCTCATCAGCCTACTAGCCCCGCTGCTGTAGCTACGAAGCCGCCGCGGAAGCGCCAACACTCCAGGGCTGAGGCCGCGTATCCGCGAAAACGTGCGATACAGGCATGCCGGACATGTCGCCTGCGTCGCACTAAATGTGATAATTCGCGACCAGCATGCGGAAAGTGCGCGGGCTTAGGGGTAGAATGCATCTATCAGGAAAATGATCACTCCACGTATGTACATACAGGAGAGTCTGGTGCGGGCCTATTTTGACTTGGATGCAGGTTTGATCCAGCCAGTTTGACCATCCTTCAGCGGCTGGATGACTTGGAAGAGCTTCTCCGGAAAAATGTTACGACTGTTTCTCAAGACCAGAATGATAGCCTGACCTCCCCCTCCGTGTCCCTGTCCATCCCCAAGACCCCTGCTCCTGCGTCACTAGAGAGGCCTGCGGAATGGCGGCCATCTTATATCAACATAGAAACTGTTCTCACTTGGCCTGTCTTCGATGACCAGAACTTCGATGAGAGGCTGGATTTGAGGTCTCTCCTCCGATCAGACAAGAGCAATGCCGCTTCACCGACTTTACCTATTCCTGCAGATTTCGGACTCTATGCGGCTGGCCAGTTGCTACAACAATTCTTGGATAATGTTCACATTTTCAATCCTATTCTCGAGGAAGCTAAAGTGCGGGAGTATATGAGAGCAGCGAGCTTCAATGGACTCGGATGGGACGCACAGTCGTGCTTACTGGTAACTAAATCGCCGAATCCTGACGGGAGACAAGTGGGCTTACACTAGTAGCTTCTGATCTACGCTCTTGGTTCCATAGCAGACCCATACGGGAATTTACCCAAGATCACGGCTTCAGGCTTTCGGCAGTCACCCGAGTTCCTTCAGGCGGAGTCCTTCTTCTTTGCAGCTCAGAACCGGATGGGTATGCTGCTATGTGGTAGCGGCGTCATAGAAGCACAATGCTTTTTCCTTGCTGGCGTCTATCTCATGGCAACTTTACGACCAATTGAGGCATGGAAGATGTTTGTTCAGGCCCTGGCGTGTTGTCAAGCTTTCTCTCCACACCTCTCCGTCCGGGACGCTCGAACTGAAGAAGAGTCCAGAATGGAGCAAAGCATTTACTGGACGTGCTTCAAGTCTGAATTGTAGGCCCTCCCACTACAGCCACTGAGAGCAAACTTGTTCTAACGGAGTCCGTAACAGAGAGCTTCGATTGGAGCTAAATGTATCTGAGAAGAGCGTGTGGGACTTGACATATCCCGCCCTCTTCCCGTCACCCCCGGAAGGACTAAAGTCTCAAGGCGAAGCGATGTGGTTCTTCTATTTGGCCGAGATAGCCTTACGCCGCCTAGGTAATCGCATACTAAACTACATCTACCGATACGACTCCTCCGTCGACTCAGACTCCAACATCGAAGACGCAATCCTCGATTTCGAAGGCCAAGCAGACGGCTGGTATGTCTTCCATCTCAACCCTTTTATTCACTGTAACCCTCACTAACCCCCCCTTCCTAGGATCCAATCCCTCCCTGCAGCCCTTTCTCTCGAAACCACCAACCCAGAGCACAAGCAATACGCCGCCCTTCGCTTTATCCTCCACGGCCATCTCCTAGACTGCAACGAGATGATGTACTGGCACTTTGTTGTTGACGCTGTGCACGGCCGCGCTCGCGGTAGCTCCACCGAGGCTTTCGTGCGCAAGGGCCTGCAGGTGTGCGTACAGCGCGTCGAGATCAACGAGGATGGGTTCTACCACCGGCACCACGGGACGTGGCTTATGTTACGGTCATGCACGCGTAGTGCGCTTGTGCTTCTGGCGACGGCGAGATGTGCGGACCTGGCACCGCTGATGCCAGAGGGATGGGAAAAGGCTGTGGCGAAGGTGATGGCTATGTTAGGGTTTTGGAAGGGGGAGTCGAGGGATGTGATGGATCGATTGCAGATCTTGGAGACGCTGGCGGGGTTTGTGGCACCGGGAATTTTGAAGAACCACGTATATAGCCCTGAGTGATTGAGCGCCTTTATTTTTAATCACAGTTATTATGCACACCGATTGCTATCCGCAGTGTCATGAATACGTTAAATTGAATCCTATGGTTCGTAAAGCTACCTATATGCCCCTTACTCTACCTCTATAGTCCCCGCCACCATTTCGACTCTTCAATCTCAAAGCTTGCCTTCAGCGGCGTCTCTGCACTAGTCGTCCCCACCAAAACATCGTACGTATCCTTCTCCGAGACCCATGTATCCCTCTCCTCGTCCCAGTAGCTAGTAGCATACTTCGTCTCGATAGTGACTGTGACGACCTTCGACTGTCCAGCCGCAATATTCTCCTTTGTGAATCCCTTGAGTTCCTTCAGGGGTCTCTTGACACAAGGAGCACGCTGCGCGATGTACACCTGCACGACCTCTGACCCATCTCTGTCACCAGTATTCTCAACGAGCACTTGCACAGTTAAGTTTGTCCCGTCGTTGGTAACCGCAAGTTCGGAGAGGCGGAAGGTGGTGTACGAGAGACCGTGTCCGAATGGGAACTGTGTGGCCTTCAGGGTTGCTTCGTAGAAGCGGTATCCTACGTAGATATCCTCGCCGTACAGGACGCGGCCATGCGATGATCGGTAGTTGAGGAAGGCGGGGTTATCTTCGTTTCTAACGGGGAACGACAGCGGCAGCTTTCCTGATGGGTTAACATCTCCGAACAGCACATCAGCGATGGCGTTGCCAGTCTCGTTGCCACCATACCACGCTTGCGCCAAACTCGAGACTTTGTCGGCCCACGGCATCCGGACTGGGCATCCAGACTGGATAACGACGACTGTGTTAGGGTTGGCATCTGCAACCGCAGAAATCAGGTCATTCGTGCGGCCGGGAAGATCCATGTGCTCCCGATCATGTCCCTCTTGCTCCCAGTCCTTGTTAAGGCCAGCGCAGATCACGACTTGATCGACGCTCTTGGCTAACGCTACTGCCTTCTCAATCTCCTCTGTTGGGTCAATCACTTTGGCGCCACCGATTCTTATCCCACCGCCTCCAAACGATACAACGCCGTCAGAATCTGAGAGCTTGGAGGTGACGCCACTGGCGTATTCGACTTTGATTTTATAAGTCTGCCCAGCCTTGAGGTTCTTCACGCCCACTTCTTCTACTGTACCGACATTAAAGAAGCTTCCACCGCTTCGCTGCACCGTTTCATTATCAATCAGAAGTTCGTCGTCCAAGAAAAGTTTGCCGGTTCCGTGGACTGTCAGGCCAAATTCAAAGTCTCCGTCCTCATCTGGAGTGAAGAAGCCTTCAACCTCTGTCCAGTAGAGATCTTCCGTGAGTTTCGGGTGGTAATAATCGACGAGATACATGTAAGTATCAGCAAGGTGGATGACATCGACCGGCTCTCGGTCACTGACTTCAACGGGGTCGGTAAAGGCTTTAAATGTGACACCAACTTTTCCATCCGCTGTTTTCAGATTCTGACCAAGCAGTGGGAGGAGGACGTGAGAGTAGCACCCCACCGAGTATTTTGTTTCACTTGCCTTTGCCGCAATCCCATCGAACGGCGTTGTAGCGTAGTATGGGAGTAGCGTAGCTGAGCCACCACCACAGTAAGCTGCTATCTTCGCATTTGGACCAATAACGGCGACCTAAAATTAAGTAAGCATTAGAAGCGGTCGCTTGCGGAAAGATAGCAACAAAGCCGATGACTTACTGTCTTAGACTTATCCAATGGGAGTGCCTTGTTGTCATTCTTGAGTAAAACAATGCTTTCCCCGCCAATTTTCCTTAGGAGTGCTGATGTCTCTGGGGTATCTCTCGATCCCTCTGGGGCATTCCCAGGGACTCCGGTTTTTGCAACTCGGCTCACGAGCCGTAGAACTTCGCGGACTCTCGCATCCAGAGTTTGCTTTGAGATCTTATTGGCCATAAGAGCATGATTCACCAACTGTCCTCGCCATCTCGACGGACCAGGCATTTCCAAATCTAAACCTGCGTTCATCGCCTCGCTTGTTGAGTATGTCCCGTACCTATTGATATATGATGAGTTTCAATGAAGCTACACGCGATATTCTTTGAATATCTGGGAAGATGACTTACCAGTCGCTCATGATTAGTCCCTCCCATCCCCATTCCTTCCTCAGAATATCATCCAGGATGCGAGGATTCTCACTAACATGTGTCCCGCCGAGCTTGTTGTATGAACTCATAAACGAACCAGGCTTTGAATCTCTAACAGCAATCTGGAAGGGAAGCAAATATATCTCTCTCAGTGCTCTCTCAGTAATTATTGAGTCAACCGCCATCCTCTGGTGCTCCTGGTCGTTGGCGATAAAATGCTTGATTGAAGCAACGACACCGGTCTCTTGGATTCCGTTAACTATGGCGGCAGCAGAGCTTCCTGCGAGCACGGGGTCCTCTGAGAATGACTCAAATCCCCTTCCTCCAAGTGGGCTTCTCTGCATATTCACTGTAGGTCCTAAAATCACGTGCGCGCCTTTCGCAATGGTTTCCTTGCCCATCAGAGTACCTGCCTCCTGGAGCAGTGGGACATTCCATGTTGCACCAAGCGCGGTACCACATGGGAGACAGGCTGCTGGCACGCCGTTGAAGAATCGAGTTCCTCTGACGCCGTTGGGCCCGTCAGTAAACCGAAGTGAGGGGATTCCATGCTTTGGAATTGCCTTTGTGTGCCAAAAATCAATTCCAGCCAAGAGATCAACTTTCTCACTTGTACTAAGCTTCGCGAGTACCGCCTCAATGTCGAGGGTTTCAATCGGCGACGGTGGCGTCGGTGGTTCTGTGTTTTCTTGAGCCATTCTGTATAGTAATTATTGCCCGTAGGATTGATTTATGTATTTTAAGAAGGAGAAAGGGCCATTGAAGTACGATATTTATTCCCCCACGAGCTGGAACTTCTCCGGCCTTAGTTTCGGCGTGTTATATTCAACCCCGCCACAGGGCCGATCCACCGATACCGCGGAGTTTCGGATGCTGCGTTGGAGTGCCATTTGTAGCGTTGTCCCCACACCATTTATAACTAAAAATTGAAGGAATGACCACTGAGTGGTGTGATGACAGCCCCGGGATTTGAGCGAGACAAACAAATGCGACGCGCCTCGTCCTTTCGGCGATGCCAGCTTCCATATTTACTTAGTGCGGATCTACCCCACGGTTCCGATGTTTCCCCAATCGGTAATCATCGTCACCAGCCCGTCCCATGAGGCGTTTCATCTCATGCACATCCCAGTGAGAAACCCATACTGACTTTGGATTTGACAGCAACAGGTAGCATGGATGGAGAGGATAGGCAGTCCAAAAGTAGAACTGCAGAATAGTAGCTGTAATGGATGGATGGAAGGACAGATACGAGCGGAGATTGCTCCAGCCCATTATGTATGATTACATAAGCGCATAGGGTAGAAGAAGCCCGGAAGCAGCCCGGTTTCGGGGACTATGAGTAAATTGTAGCACACAATCTGTAGCGTATAACATATAATACCCATCTTTTAATGATATGAACATGTTGCCTTCGACGGATGACCGAGATTGTTCATTGTAGCGGAGTCATCGTCGCTGTCTTTGGTCAGTACCGACTGTCTTTGTTAAATCCTCTCCTTCCACATTGGTCCCGACTCCATATTTCGGAACTTGATCACCAATAGCCACCTATATGATACGTTTTACGCCTTGCTTCATGTGGTGATCCATGGGTCTTTGCAGTGCGGACACTACTTCGTAACGTTATCGGTAAACACCCTCTTCATGGGCGGCTAACAGAACCTCTTCTTTTTTCCTTAGTTTACATATATCAGGATGAGATATTTCCCAATTTCTAGTTGGTATGGTTGTTATATAACACAATTAATAAAACTAGTAGTCACATTCAGTGATAATAAAAGCGCAGCCGGCCGGAGTCCGGTGGGAAAGGACTCACTATCGGGATTAAAGCTATCTGTAAGAACACAGGGAATACGGCTCTCTGTAGGTGCATGTAGGAGTGCGAGTTGGAGGTAATGCTGTATTCTATCCTATAGGTCTACTACGAAGGATACAAAAAAGATGAAGGTATAACCCTCTATTCCTGTTTCCTTAAATACCTGAAACCCCGACTCTGCTAACTCCCTGTTTGCCTAAGGCTTCCTTGCGCTGCGTGCCTTAGGCTTGCAGTCGCGATTAAACCGTAACGGCCCGAGTCTCGAGGGCGCCACGTGACGGCCGTAACTAACCTGAGTAAGGAGGCATCCATACACTATCGAGATTAAAGCTACCGACATTGCATTTCTGTTGGACGAGTATCGGTGGCAATACCACGAGGGCTTACCAGAGGCATCATTTTAACGAATCACATAGTGTGTCGAAATTAATGGCGATGGTTGCATACTTACTCCACGGGACAGTCCCCCTGCCACACCAAAGTCTCGGCCCGGTCCCTATAGTACTTTAGCTGCCGCATGCTGCATAACGCTTACAATTGATAGTTCTTCAGCTTCTCGTTCATCATTAACTACTAGTCTTTACATCTCAGCCTTATGTGTGAGTTGTGATAAAGACTCCGAAGTTGCTCGTGGCTCAACACCCCTGAAATATGCGCTATGGTGGGTCTCGAAAAGAGGAAGAATGGGTCCGAGAAGACTAGGATCCGTTTCAGACCCCATTTAAGTCTAAATGAAAAGCATGGGGCATTCTATGAGTAGGACGCATTCCGATTAGCTAGGGAATCTCTTAACCGCAACTTGCCCTTTAATAGCGGCGATTACTGAGACCCGCGGGTGCATCCCAATTCTCAGATACACCAGGTCAGCCCAGCCCCCCAATAAGAATGTGCGGTTCTGATATTGGATGCAAGCACTGCGATGACAGCCTCGCGCCCCGCATCTTTATTGGTATATGCAATATAAGTTTCGCCATTTAATTACCATCTGATTATAACCGAGGTATAGATACTGAGGCCATGCACCGGGTATCCTCTTCGAGCATTCAACAGACATGGAGCATTTCACCCGATTGCTTAACCATCTTGGCAAAAACCACCTACCCAACCAGCTGCCAATGCGAGTGCCTCCTCTGGCCAGACCGAATGATAGACACCGACCCGTTAGAATGTAAGGCTTGTCCACGGGGATCACCAGGGCGGATGCTGTAATCGACCTGCATTGCGTTGCAGCTAAATATTGAATTCGAAAAGGGTGGGGTGGAATAAGCTTACGGCTAAGAGCTTAACGGTTCTCATCGCTGTGTATATGAACAGAGCATATAAAAGGCCCAGATTCTCTCATCGCCGACTTCGACTATAGTCTCTGTGAAGAACTGCACGGACTACAAAACACATCCATCATCAACAATTCAAGCCTCATACAAAATGAAGCTCTCCCTACTCACCCTCTCATCCCTCATCCTCGCAACCACAGCAACCCCAGTATCTCTCGACTTCCCCTCAGGCGACGCCCCCCTCGAGAAACGCGCCACGGAGACTGTCTACCTCTCAAACTGCAACGTATTTGGAACTCCGTTTTACTCCCAGATGAACGTTCGTTATCCCCCTCCCCCTTCTTCCATTTCCATTTCCATTTCCTTCCCCACCTCCCACCTCCCACCTCCCACCCCACCCCCTTTTCATCCCCCAACTCCGCTCCGACTCACCCGCTAAACACAACACTAGTACTACTCCAACGGGGCCAACTCGCAAAACGGCGAGCAACCCGATGACACCTGCTACCTCGACCTCTCCGGCTACGTGAACTGGGAGGGCAACGCCATTAGCGGCACTTTCAGCGGTGGTACGACATTCACCTCTCACATCGACTCTACTGCTCAGAGTCGCGCGTTGTATAGTTACTCCGGGTACGTCCTCCCTAAAGTGGATGAAAACCTAAGTCGGGTCTCATGCTAATGTATATCAGGTGGGGAACAAATACTTATCATAACTTCAACTGTTATAAAGATAACTATCGCCTTCTTTACTCGTTTGGGTCTTACCCTGTTAAGTGCTATAGTATTTACTATTGCCTCCCTGTACGGCTCTTCCTTCATCCCGGAAAACATGGGCTTGCTGATGTGGATATATAGGCATAAATTACGAACGGAGATTCTGTGCAGACTTGCCTAAAGGTAGGACGCTGAAACTCGTATTGGCGAGTTCAGTAACCATGAAAGGGATGGTTGTGGAGAGATGCCCAAGTAACAAAGGGGAAGAAGGGGTATTAACGAAATTATAGATCGGATAGTATCTATAGCGCAGAAATATCATATAAGTTATCGACAGCTCCAAGTTTGACTATCCATCTTCCGCCTTTTATGTATTAGATTATATATCAAGCAAGTTATGATCCGTGGACACATCCATTTGCCAAATGGAGATCAGCAGACATTGTGCTGCCTAACACGTTTGATTTCCTATCTCTACACAGACAATTTACGAAACTTCTCTTGACAAACCTTATACCATAATCTCTACTATCAATCAATACTCCTACAACCACCCCATTAGTACTCACAGAAGGTAATACAATCCCACAAGCAACGCCCCTCCCTCCAAAACAACTCCCAGCCACCTCAACACCCCACCCCCCACACTACCGCACCACACTCCTCTCCAACACCTCATCCGCAGCCCTCAACGCCCTCTCCCTCTCCACCCCTTCCATAACCTGCGCCTGCTTCATAAAATCCACCGTGCTCTGCCTCAACGCCATCACATCCGCCATGTGACTCTTTTCGCGGCCACTCCACGTCTTATACTTCTCTCTGCGCTTCGCACGGTTGATTTTTGCCCTCGCCTCTGGCCTGAAGAGATCGTCACTTGTCTCTTTCCTCCCACGGAGATCGTCCATGCTGCCCCGACGAGGAATGTTGGGGGCATCGGGGATCCCTTGGTATATCGGTTTACTGGTCTCGGGGCGTTGATATTTTTGGGTCGCACCGCGACGAGGGCTGCGAGAGAGTATATCTGCCTTGAGATCTCCCAGTTCCTTGTCTGCACTTGAACTCGAGTGGAGACCATATGCTGTGTCGGTGGACGCTTTGTTTTGTTTGGTGAGAAATCTGTCAAACGACGTCCGAACTTTCGCAGTCAGCCTTCCAGGAAGACGCTGGCGGAGAGATTCCTCCTGATGATTTTGCTGCGGGTTCTTAGTAGTGGAGGCATCTCCATGTAGTCCGTCAAGTAGCTCCCTGATAGCGAAATCAGATCTGGCAACGACATCGTCGTGCTCAGTACTCCCACGACGGCTTTCACGCCTGTGGCTCGGGAAATTAGCCCAGGACTCTGGGGGTATCACAACACTCGACCGATTGCTTCGAGAAGAGCGTCTGGATCTATCTGTTTCATCGGTCAATGTCTGTTCGTTTCTCTTCGTATGTTTATTATTAGTCTTTCCGTCAAGCTTGCTTCGTTTTCCAGTGGGACTTGACTGCCTTACTCCAGATTCGGCACCACACGAGTTTCCATCGATTGATTGACGGAACGCCTTCGTCCACATAATTTCCGTGCTTTCCATTGAATAACTTTTCGCGCGGTCCAAGGATACCGATTCCTTTCTCGATGCGGTTCGAACGGGAGTTCCATTTTTAGCAGGTCTCGCTTTATTATGACCAGATTGACGGTCAGTGGTGACTGAATCGAAAGGGTCTTCGCTATCAAAGCTTCCAGTGAGCCTTCCAAGCCCCGAGAGCCTCATTGCTGATAAAACCGATGACCGAAAGCTGGATTTAGAGCCTGGTTCGTCGAAGTCTTCTGAGAATTTGCTAGTTAATGGCGTAGAGGGCTGACGCTTATTCATCACAGGTGAATTGGGAGCTCCTGAGCACACTGGGTTTTCCATATATTCGTTCACGTCGGCTTTGGGTGAAGTGGAAGGTAGAGGGTATCTCATACGGCTTTTGCTTTCCCTTGATGAGTAGCCTTCTCCGCTGTGCTGCTGGTGTCTTCTGATCACGGGGTTGATTTCATCGATCTCCTCGTCCGGCTTGGTTATTACAATACGCGGAACTAGAGAATCTCAGAATCAATAAATTGCACATGTTAGTGAAATCAAGCCACTCTCACCCTGCAAATAACTTGGTACGATATTCTGTCCTTGCATAATGGTTAGCGATAGCTGCGGTCCTGGTGATGATTTGTAAGTTTGCCCGGGACTATCTTCATCGTCTGGTTTATGCGATGATGAAGTTCCATCGCCCAGAACCTGACCCCACGTTCTTGGAACCTTGCTTTCACTAAAGGCTGAGCCAGAAATGTTGCAAAAATATCGAGATCTTCTGGTGTTAATTTCTCGAAACCCATCTTCGGGACTTACAGGTTCGCCGTCAAGGGTTATGTCTTTGTACTCAGATGACTGCTGTTGTGGAATGTAAGTGCCTGCAGACGCCAAGCGTTGGGAGATTTGCATCTCATGAAGTGGGATTGCGGATGCCTTTTCCGGAATGTGAGGTCCTGCAGTTAGTTCACCTGAAGTTGCACTGGAATGTTGAGCCTCCAGAGACCGTCGGTATCCGCTGTTCAGCCATCTCTTCTTCTTGCCAGGGGAGGGCGGATGCTCAGAGGTAGGCACTGTCAGGTTGGCATTGTTTGTGCTCTGGTCTTCAGGATTGGACAAGCTAAGCGCTCGCAAACACCTGGCTCGCTGCGGAGATGTAAATGATAGTCTCCAAGAGGTACGCCCAATTGATGTATCGCCGATATTAGGGGTATTCTGGGGGTTCAGAACGGGAGGCAAGGGGGTTTCCGGGTCCTCAAGGGCCGAATCCGACCTGTTTGGTGTATCGACGGCCATTTTGCGAGATGGGAGCGGTTGATTGTCACCGGGATCGACACGATGGCTGGAGTAAGCATTGATAATATCATTTACTGAATCGTCTTGAGAGGTATCATCTGAATCATTAGCTGCACCTTTCGATGTCTGTCCGAACGGGCTGGCGCAAAGAGGTGTCGCATCCTCGTCGTAAACACGTATGTCCCCGAGTTCTTCTTGTAATCTCTTAGCGCGGATACGCTTCACCTCTTCACGGCGTGCGACCTCCTCCTCGCTAATCGCAACGGTCGACGTTGGGGATCTCTGGTTTGTGAGTGTCAAGTCGCGCGAGAAGCGTTTTTGTAGCTTTGACCCGCCAGCACGTCGTTTCTTCAAATTTGAATCATCCCCATCATCGAGATTGTCACCTTTAAAAATAGCATGCAGTTCCGCAGCGTCCTCGGATTTTGAAAATCGGGAACTCCACGACACCATGCGTGCATTTCCCGATGCCTGCGGATGCACCGAGACCGGATTGACTTGGCGAGGTGGCCTGCCGTCTGGTGAAGGAGACCCACGAGCAATGCAACATGTATTGCCTCTCATGGCTCAATTTGAAGATGACAGACGACAAAGAAAACAGTGAGAATAGAGCTCACAAAAAAAGCACAGAGAAGAAGCTGGATGGGTCATGGACAGAGAGAAAGGGACCAACGAAGCTACAGACGTCACAGTAGGGGACATCACTGTACTGGCAGGAACGAACGAGCAGTACTCCTTCCATTTTCATGAAATATTGTATTCTATTGTATCGATCGTACTTGCCATAACAGCAATTGGGAAACTTGAGAGGGTCGTTCCTGCCCTTTTCGGGCTTTTAGGGCTTTTGAGGGCATATCGGAGATACTTTAATACTACTGTAGTACTGTCTGTACGTATCTCGATGATCGGAGGGTGAACTGTCTCACTCGTACATATTTCAGAAACGACTGTGCGTATTAACGGTTGACCGTTAATCAACCACAACTACTTTTGTTTTATGTGTGTGGTCATATTTACACCACCAAACTCCAAACGCACCAAGAGCCTCTTTCAAACCCGATAAAGCTTCATCACACGATCGGACTACAGACCAGCTTTACAGCTCATACCCATACCTTAACCTGTCCTAATAAAACGTTTTTTGAGCGACATCACCCCTCCAACCAACCCCTCCCATACCTTCCAACCTACCATAGCCCTCAAACACCCCACAACCCCTCCACCCCTCCTCCCATGTATCCCGATACACGGGGCATTTCTTCATTATTTAACGGGTATCGGGCATTTTGACGAATCACGCCATCACCCCGCCCTCTCGCCTCCGACCCAGGAGCCAAAAAGACCCCACCATCACAGTAACCAAAACAATTACCCCTCCGAAAATCAAAATCTAGTCTACTCTACTCGTCTACTCGCATCTCACCGCCCCGCCCCCTCTTTCCTCTTCTACTTCTTCTCCTTCTTTCTCCCTTATTCTCCCTCTTCTTTCATCATCTCCTCCTCCTCCAAAAAAACCCTCATCTACTCTTCATAAAGTCAGATAGACTTTTGACATCTATCTTCCTTACTACTACAGGAAGTAGAACCCTTCAGTCTTCTTCACAAACCCTTCACCTCTCTCTCTTCACAACCCACAGCCAAGATGGTTCAATCGTATGTTAACTTACCCCTCTTCTCCCATCCATCGAGATTATTTCAAAGACCAACTGCTAATGACAAGTCTACAGAGCTATCCTCGGTTTCCCTCGCATGGGTGCGAACCGTGACCTCAAGAAGGCCACCGAGAACTACTGGGGTGGAAAGATCACCCAGGATGAGCTCCTCGCTGAGGCCAAGCGCCTCCGTCTTGCTCACTGGAAGATCCAGAAAGATGCCGGTGTCGACATCATCCCATCCAACGACTTCGCTCTCTACGATCAGGTCCTTACCCACATCCAGGACTTCAACGTAAGCACAAATTCCCATACCTTCGAGCTCTTGTTACAGCTGCTAATCCATCCAATCAGGCTGTCCCAGAGAGGTACACCAAGTACAAGCTCAACGCTGTTGATGAGTACTTCGCTATGGGCCGTGGTCTCCAGAAGGAGGGCGTCGATGTCCCATCTCTGGAGATGGTTAAGTGGTTCGATTCGAACTACCATTACGTCAAGCCAACCCTCCAGGACAACCAGGAGTTCAAGCTTGTTGAGAGCCCAAAGGCTGTCAACGAGTTCGTTGAGGCCAAGGAGGCTGGCATCACCACCCGCCCCGTCCTCGTTGGACCAGTTTCTTTCCTTGCCCTCGGAAAGCCAGACCGTAACCAGACCGTTGACCCAATCTCTTTGATTGACAAACTTGTCCCAGTTTACATTGAGCTCCTCAAGAAGCTCAAGGCTGCCGGTGCTGAGACCGTCCAGATCGATGAGCCAACCCTGGTCTTCGATCTCGCACCAAAGGTCAAGGCTGCCTTCAAGCCAACCTACGAGAAGCTTGCCGCTCTCGGAGATGCCATCCCCAAGATCGTTCTCGCCACCTACTTCGGTGACATCGTCCACAACGTCGATGCCCTTCCCCAGGACATCTACGGTCTCCACATCGACCTTGTCCGCAACCCAGAGCAGCTCGATGAGGTTGTCAAGGCCCTTGGCCCAAAGACCATCCTCTCTGCCGGTGTTGTCGATGGTCGCAACATCTGGAAGACCAACCTCAAGCGTGCCATTGAGGTCGTTGAGTCCGCCATCCAGAAGGTTGGCAAGGAGCGTGTCATTGTCGCCACCTCCTCTTCCCTCCTCCACACCCCTCACACTCTCGCCAGCGAGAAGAAGCTTGACGCTGAGATCGCCGATTGGTTCTCCTTCGCCGTCGAGAAGGCTGCTGAGGTTGCCATCATCGCCAAGGCCGTCACCGAGGGCCCAGACTCCGTCCGTGAGGCCCTTGAGGCCAACGCCAAGTCTGTCCAGGCTCGTGCTACCTCCAAGCGCACCAACGACCCCGCCGTCAAGGACCGCCAGTCGAAGGTTACCCCAGCCATGTACAACCGCAAGTCTGAGTTCCCTGTCCGTATCTCCCAGCAACAGGAGAAGCTTGGCCTCCCAATGTTCCCCACCACCACCATTGGTTCCTTCCCCCAGACCAAGGAGATCCGCATTTACCGTAACAAGTTCACCAAGGGCGAGATCACCGCTGCTGAGTACGAGAAGTTCATTGAGAAGGAGATCGAAGAGGTTGTCAAGATCCAAGAGGAGCTTGACCTCGATGTCTACGTTCACGGTGAGCCGGAGCGTAACGACATGGTCCAGTACTTTGGTGAGCGTCTCGATGGTTATGCTTTCACCACCAACGGATGGGTTCAGTCTTACGGTTCCCGCTGCGTTCGCCCACCGATTGTTGTCGGTGATATCTCCCGCCCAGCCCCAATGACCGTCAAGGAGTCCAAATACGCCGTCTCCATCTCCAAGAAGCCAATGAAGGGAATGTTGACTGGCCCAATCACCTGCCTCAGATGGTCGTTCCCCCGTGACGATGTTCACCAGTCCGTCCAGGCTGAGCAGCTTGCTCTTGCTCTCCGTGATGAGGTTGTTGACCTCCAGAACGCCGGTGTGTTCGTCATCCAGGTCGATGAGCCCGCTCTCCGTGAGGGTCTTCCCCTCCGCGCCGGCAAGGAGCGCGTTGCCTACCTCGACTGGGCCGTCAAGTCTTTCCGCCTGTCCGTCGCCGGTGTTGAGGACTCCACCCAGATCCACTCTCACTTCTGTTACTCCGAGTTCCAGGACTTCTTCCACGCCATCGCCGCCCTCGATGCCGATGTCCTCTCCATCGAGAACTCCAAGTCCGATGCCAAGCTCCTCAAGGTCTTCGTCGACGAGGCCTACCCCCGCCACATCGGCCCAGGTGTCTACGACATCCACTCTCCCCGTATCCCAAGCGAGCAAGAGATCAAGGACCGCATCGAGGAGATGCTCCAGTACCTCAAGCCAGACCAGCTCTGGATCGACCCCGACTGTGGCCTTAAGACCCGCCAGTGGGCCGAGACCAAGGCCGCCTTGGTCAACATGGTCAACGCCGCCAAGTTCTTCCGTGAGAAGTACGCCAAGTCCACTTAAAGTGGCAGTTTGATACATAATTATATGATAATAGTAGTTGTGATCATTATGAAGGGGACGATCTCAACATCGGCGTTCTCTGGGTTTTGGGCAAGAGGGTCTAAAAAGATACTATGGGTGGGATTTCAACAGCATTGTGGGAAGCGGTATAAGGGTGTCCATCAACCGGGCAGACCCAATCAGGCGTTTTGATCTTTTTACCTCAGCGGATTTATTTGACTTTCTCATAGATGGATTTCATCTGTTGTGTAGAAGGTTGGCGGGGAAGTAGTTAAAAAAAATACAAGCCCATTCAACCGGGAACAGTTGATTTGTCTCTTGATAATGTGATATGTTCTATCCCAAGTGCTATCGTGCTGTTGGTATTGTTGTTGTATGAATTTAGTGGAAAATGCTTCCGCTTCATAGTGCCTGCCTCTTAGCAGCCCCAATCATATGAAGGAATATCCGTCGACACGCGGTAGTTGCAAATACTCACGGTCTATCACATAGTAATGTATTGTTCTCCTTTTCAGTTCATCAACTCCCCACAGGTCCAAGATACACTGCGTGATTTCATACACCCAGTTGATTTTCTTCCCAGTTCCCTCTGCAACCACATTGCACCAGACTAAAAGCTTCCAGCAGTACTTCAGATACTTGCGCAGCTCCTCAGAATTCTCCGGATGCAACGGATCATCAGCAATTGGTAGCCGCCGCCGTGGTATATACTCTGCATGATCCAGGACCTCTGGCGCAAGTTCGAGGGGCAATCCTTTCTGCTGTAGGTACCGGGTGACAACGGGTATATCTGACCTGAGCGGCATATATTCATGGAGGTTATGAGTCTCTAGTACGGGCATGGTGGGGTTGCTATCTCGCCAATTCTGGTCAACGGATCCATCTGGACCGACCCCAAAGA
This sequence comes from Pseudogymnoascus verrucosus, assembly GCF_001662655.1. Taxonomy (NCBI): domain Eukaryota; kingdom Fungi; phylum Ascomycota; class Leotiomycetes; order Thelebolales; family Thelebolaceae; genus Pseudogymnoascus; species Pseudogymnoascus verrucosus. The sequence goes on from NW_017263692.1 coordinate 44,452, forward strand.
ACTCTTGGTGAGGATAAAGATGCACACCATATGCAGCACGAGCAGTGCATCGTTTCAGCATCCTCTCATAGCCCTCCGCCTTACGGTAATCGAGATCCTCTGGCTTTGTTGGCGGGTTTCGGTGCTCCTCCCTCAAGTATGCCGCGCGGGCTGTGGCGTCGTATGTTTCTGGCTTGAGGAAAGATACGTTTAGGCAGATGTAGGACATGAGAGTTGACCGCATCAGCTCGCCCCAGCCAATCTGCCCCCTGCAGCATACTGGCGCCCATATAATCTCTATACTGGCAGATGGCTGTGCGGCGATGCGGAGGAGAGCGTCTATTTGGCCGTGGAGGAGGAGGGTTTTAAATAGCTCCGTGGAGTCGTGGTGGGGAGAGGGATATTCCACACACTGGTTGAGATTATCCTCGAGTTTCCATGGTAATATAGACCTATCCACTGGGGAAAGCGGACAAGTGCATCCGTGCATGTAGGTTACAGGGCAAGGCGAAGGGCAGTAGCCCCTCTGTTTTCCCCGAGTAATTGCCATGCGATATCTTCGAACCGTATTCCTTATTTTAGACTCCGTAACATCGTCGATGAGAAGGTCGTTAGACCCAGTCACATCGTAGGACGATGGATAGTTCTCTCGCTCAGTTCGTGACATAGACTCCACAGCTTGAGCAAAGCCGTGAGCAAAATACATCAGCTCCTTTCCTTGTGCTGGATTCTTGCGAGGAAACAAATTCGTTTCATCTCCGTGTCGTGCTGATTTAGAGGTAAACTTGAAGTTGGAGGATAGGACACCCCACGGGATGGCGTGCGCCTGGTGTGCCATAATAGGACGAGGAATGATACCTGTGGGATTCACATGTGCTTTTCGGTTTCGAGGGGTCGTGCGGGGACAGTTATTAGGGGCAGGGGATCGCTGGGCCAAAAATAGGGTTTATAATAGACTAGTCACATGATAGTAGTCCTTCACGACACACTGTTGGATGGATTTGAAGAGATCAATTCGACTGCCTATTCTACTGTGGGGATAAGCCCTAGTTACTGTGCACCTTGGTAATTCTTGGTAATCCCGGGTCTCGTAGTTACGACGTTAACGATACAGTTTGGCTGTATCAAACCGGATGGCCAACGAACAAAGTCGGCGAATGTGGGCCGTAGGCCGGACTGGAACAATTTGTTGGATTAATCTACAATCCGTATGAGGAAATGTTCACGAGATCAAGACTCCTGGATAGGATATGTATAACGGAAATTGTTTATGCATCAATTAACGTTTATGATAGCCGCTTGTTGTTTCTGCCTTGTAGAAATTTGCTCCCTTCCTTTCATAATTTACTTTACAGCAATTTAGTAAATTATGAAAGGAAGGGAGCATTATCAGCCTATTATCGGTATCCTATGATTTCTTGCATATGCATTGTGTGTTACGGTGCTTTATCCTAGTTCGAGCCATTAGAATGGTTACGCTTGCGGAGCTTATCTCTATTTATTAGGCTATTCTTCGGTTCTCCGCATTTCTACTCTGGATACCCTGCCGCCTGCTAGCCATGCAAAGGACGGAATGCAGCATCAATGATATAGTGATTAGGAAGTCGGGCCGGTTTGGTCAGTGTCCCTAAAACATGAACGAGAATATATAAGAACTTCATGTAGCAGGATGAACAACGACCCTCGAACATTAAGACGTTTATTAAGTTTACTATCATTTGCTATTATGATGTATGTTGCTGCTATTCTCTGCGCTGCGTTGCCTTTTGTGTATGGGCAAGCAGAAATCTGGTTCCAATGTAAGTATTTCATTGCCTTCGAAAAATACAAGCTAATTCTTTTAGGTGGCGGAGCTGGATGGACGGGAGAGACTTCCTGCGTTGTCGGCATCTGTTGTATCGCATCGAACCCTTGGTATTCTCAATGTCTTCCATGCCCTGAAAGTACAAGCATCCCTTCGTCAAGCATTGCCGTAACAAAGCCTCCAGCAACGTCAACTACCTCAACTAAAACGGACACTCAGCCAACTGGAGTCTTCACCAACCCCGTAATCTATGAGGACTTCGCCGACAATGATATATTCCTCGGTCCAGATGGTGCCTACTACTTCTCAGCGTCGAATATGCATTACTCCCCAGGGGCTCCCATTCTTCGGTCTTATGACTTAATAAACTGGGAATTTATCGGACATTCCGTTCCTACCTTGGACTTCGGCGATGCTTACAATATGGTTGGAGGCACTGCCTACAGAAGAGGTACCTGGGCCTCGACGTTAAGATACCGAAAAAGCACCGGATTGTGGTACTGGTATGGATGCATTGATTTCTGGAACTCCTATGTCTACACCGCTCCTGCAGTGACCGGTCCATGGAAACAGGTAGCAAAATTCGAGGCAACATGTTTTTACGATTGTGGTCTCCTCATCGACGATGATGATACGATGTATATCGTATACGGCAGCAACGATGTCAGCGTGGCGCAGCTTTCGAGCGATGGCCTCACCATTGCGAAGACAGAGAAAGCGTTTTCGTACCCGTCTCCCTTTACCGGTATTGAAGGAAATCGCATGTACAAGAGGAATGGGATATATTACATCCTTGACGACGCACCTGCTGAGGGCGCAACACTGATCTGGAAGTCCACTAGCCCATGGGGCCCTTGGACCGAAAAGACACTTCAAACGGCTATTCCTGGGCCGTCTGAGCTTGGTGGAGGCACGCCCTGCCAAGGAAGTTTAGTCGAGACCCCCGAAGGCGACTGGTATTTCATGTCATTCATCTGGTCATATCCGTCAGGCCGACTTCCCGTTCTCGCTCCTATTACTTGGGGCTCGGACGACTTCCCCATTTTGACGCAAGTTGGTGGGAAATGGGGCTCGTCATACCCAAACCCCCTACCCTCCCACCCGCTCGCATCCTGGCTAGGCACCGACACCTTTCAGGGAACCAGCCTCGGCACTGATACGACGAAGTATACCGTTAACAATGGGCTAACGCTATCTACTGCTACTGTTACCAACGATCTGTTCGAGGCACGTAACACGCTCACGCACCGCGTATTCGGTGCTGTCTCTATTGGCACCGTTATCTTGGATACAAGTAACATGGCCGACGGAGACGTCTGCGGCTTAGCTGCCTATCGCGACTGGACCGCCTACATCGGCATTTCTCGCAACGGGAGCACGTACACGATTTCTAACGTGCAGGGCATGAAGCAGGATTCGGCGAACAACTGGGTGACGCTTACGGATGGGACAACGACGGCCAGCGCGACGATTACGAAGGGGAGGGTCTGGCTTAGAGGCACGGTGCAAGCTGCTCAGGTGAGCTCGCACGGGGTATCTTTTGAGTACAGCCTCGACGGGACTACCTTTAAGCCGCTTGGGGGGAGTTACACGATGAATACTGATTATAGTTACTTTATTGGGTATAGATGGGGGATTTTTAACTTTGCAGAGAAGGCGCTAGGTGGATCGGTGAAGGTGACATCATTTACGCTTGCGTAATGAAGAGATTTTGCCACAGTATATATCTTCGTTATTTACATAGTCATATTTGTCTCTAGCCTAAATAGCAGGAGGAGACTAAACTTTCACCTGGGTGCAGATAAGACTACAGTAGGCATAGCGTAGTACTATAATATGTTATTAGAAACTAAACGGACTAGAATCATTAGGCTTCGCGGAACTCCTACACTTGCCACCCTTTCGGGTCTCTACCTAGCACTAATGAGACCAACTACCATGAGCAGGGTCGTTAGACGGGGAAGGTAGTCTCCGAGACACCTAGTCTTTCCATGGTGAGCGCAACCTAGTGGAACAATTCCTTTCCGAGTCTCGGGGCATATGTCCCTCCGCCCCACCGGACTCCAGTGTCATCCGTAGAGACGGGGGTCTCGGGACTGTCAACTACTTTAGTAGTGTTTGGCATGGGTAGCTACCTGAATGGATAAAATATCCTCGTCTGCCAGTTGCTACTAGCGGCGGTGATTTATCCTTAGATCCTTAGATCCTTGGTTCCGTTAAGTGCAGAGTTCGGCGATGTGGGGTGTGGGGTGCGCGGGGTGTGTGTGGGGTATTAGTTCCCCTTGTAGTGATACAACTCCATGCCTCGAAAGAGTCTCGAAACGATATTACAGAACAGAAATATGATTCCGCGGGGCAAAAAAACACGCGCCTTTCCACAGTACGCCGACGTTTGCCCGAAGTATTGCTATAGTATAGGCCGAGATGCTGAAGACATTGTATTTGTGTCGTGGCGCGGGGATAGACATCTAGGTCCGCGTAGATGCCACCTTCTGCATGGACAATTACCAGCCTTACGGGGTCGGTACGTTAGGCTGTTACAGCTAATTGTGAAAAGCACACATACCGCCTGAGCGCCATACAGTTTAGTTGTCGTTTATATCAAATCCCATTGCTTCTAGTGCTGCAAGAAGCTACTTCCACAAACGAGTGATAAGACTTTGTCTCTCAAGAGAGTCTTCTTTAATACATTACTATGATCTAGTTCCGCTTGCCAACGTGCGATCAAACAGATGCATGGCTAGCTGAATATGTGAGGAACTTATAGGGTTCGTCTATTATGATGCTCAAGGGTTCTATGAGCGAAAGACCTGAGTGAGTAATGACGTAAGTGAAAATGCGAGAGATATTTACCATAACTCTATAGCTTACTTTACAGAATATCACAAGAAATAGTAGCTAGAACCGTCATTACAAAGTGACTTCTTGAGGTGATAGTGTGAATCGAATTCTTTGTATTAACCGCTTATTTGAAAGCTAATCACCCATCCCCTTGTAAGCGCGCCATTTTTCCTTCTCCTATAGACATAGGGTCGTTGTTCAAAAATTAAAGACCAAAGGTTCCTCGCCACGCCTCGCGCGCCAATAATTCGTTGACTTCTGCAATTCTATGCATCCCTTAACGGTCCAGCCCCAATTCCTCAAGAAGGTGTCACTAACCTCCCAACCTGCGGGATCCCAAGGTTCACCCCAAACAGTGAGACCTGTCTGCTCGTTCGGAATATCTTCGAACTCCACTAAATCATTACATAACTGATCTTCATCATAGGAATCCCCAGCTAGCAGTAGGTTATCCCTCATCATTGGTATAGGCCAGAGATCAATCCATGGATGATGCTCAATTGTTCGTTGGAGGTCGGTCGGGCGCAGGGCTTGTGGACATTGAGGCTCGATGTTTTTGGGATGATTATTCCACGGGGATAATATATCATCGGAACTTTCGAGCCATCCCAGAGACCATCCCATGGTGCGAGTATTGCTAATGAGAGCACGGAAGACATTAAATTGAATGAGTGTGAGAAGCTGATCAACTCGTGGTGAGCCTAACATATAATCTCGATAAGCCATCTCTTCGAACTTGGCCATAATAACTTCAAGTTGACCCCGACTTATACTAAGCGGGCTGTGTTCTATCAACCGATCATTGCTGGCCACAGCACCTAGTAACCTAGATTGGGTGCTGCGAGGTCTTTGAGGATTGCCATCTTCATATTGCGCCTTGATTATATGTTCAACGGCAGCAATGAGGCCTCTGAATTTGCCACAAAGGCGAGTTGTCTGTGGCGATATCACAGCGGCAGGGCGTTCATTATTCTTTGAATTCGGCGTACTTGGTTTAGCCGCACGTCGTCTTCCTGTAAAGCAGAAGGTGATATATTAGTTGACGAAACTCATAGCTGGGGGTAAGAAGCTGGCAGTAGTGAAATTAGGATACCTACTGTAGGTCCTCTGATGTAAACGGTTTTGCAGCTTTCTTCGTTCAGCTGCATTGGTGATGCCTGTCCAATCGTCTTCGGGGCCCCTCACTTCCACCTGGTGTTTCATTTGTGTTAGCTCGACTGCGGGGGGCATTTCATTTCGGTCTCCGACAAACATGATTGAGTTGCGTAATCTTGGGCTTAACTACAGGCTATCTCATTACTGGTATGGAAATGGGAGCGGCACATATATCGGAACGCGGTCGTTGATAAGCAGTGGGGCATGTAGAAGTTTAACTGCAGCCTGCTTATTATACGTCATCGCCTAAAAAAAAGTATGTGTGGCCAGGCTCACTAATCACCTAGCTCGTGCATAATATTAGCATAAGAGACGCTACTACAGGGTTAAGGAAGCCACTGGCTAGTCTCGAACGGTTTTAGCTTTAAATTCAACCACTGTCAATCTAATGTATCGTAGAGTATTGATGTTGTCTTAGCTTACTCTTTCTGGGTTTTGACAACCTAATGGAGCACTTTAGAAAATGGCCCCTAATGTTTAGCAAGCCGACGACGGAGTTAAGACTCTGTCTTACCGAAACAATGTAGCTCCCTACAGCTACAAACCTTTCTCCTCGAGCCTATATAAGCTCATCCCACCGCTGGCACACTGAGCATCTTTCACACCTTTTGATATTATCACCAGGCTCTCAATACCCTCGATACACGACTACATTTGTATTTGCAAACATGTCACCTCCATATTCAGCACCACCACCACCAACATGCCCCCTCTTCCGTCACCGCCAGCTTAGTCCGACCGCCAATGTTCGAGTTTCTCCAATATGCCTCGGAGCCATGAATTTCGGCGAGGCTCACAAGGAGCGCATGGGCGAATGTAGCAAGGAAACGGCCTTTAAGATCCTTGACACCTTCAAAAACTGTGGGGGGAATTTTGTTGATACAGCAAATGGGTATCAAAATGGCGAGTCTGAGGAATGGCTTGGGGAGTGGTTGGGTTCACGCAACTGCCGCGATGAGATGGTCATTGCTACCAAATTTTCCAGTGCTTATCGAACGCACGAAAAGGAGAAAATTCAGTCCAACTTCGGGGGCAATGGAACAAAATCCCTTCGCGTCTCTGTTGATAATTCGCTCAAGAGGTTGCAAACCTCTTACATTGATTTGCTGTATCTACACTGGTGGGACTACGCGACCACCATCCCCGAACTGATGCACAGCCTCAACGATCTTGTCGTCTCTGGGAAAGTCATGTATCTCGGCATCTCGGATTCACCAGCGTGGGTCGTTGCGAAAGCCAATCAGTACGCACGTGATCATGGCCTCCGCCAATTTGCCGTCTACCAGGGAATGTGGAATGCAGCTATGCGAGATTTCGAGCGTGATATTATTCCCATGTGCAGGGACGAGGGAATGGCTTTGCTACCTTATGGCACCCTGGGACAAGGACGTTTCCAAACTGAAGCTTCTTTTAAAGAGCGTGAGGAGAGTAACCCTGGTCGGAAGGGCAAACCATCTTCTATCGAGCGGGCTGTTTCTAAAGTAATGGAAGAGCTCGCCTCCGCTAAGAATACAGAAATCACCAGTATTGCAATGGCGTATGTCATGCATAAGGCAGCATATGTCTTCCCACTCGTTGGAGGCCGGAAGGTAGATCACATTAAGGGCAATATTGATGCGCTCACTGTTGATCTAACTGATGAGGATATTGAGAAGATTGAAAGGGCTTATCGTTTTGATCCAGGATTTCCGCATAACTTCCTTAGCGGCTCACTCTGGGATGATGAAGATGACACACCCAAGGTCGCGCAAGGCCCTGAAGATGTATGGTTGACTAATATTTTGGGTACTTTTGATTGGGTAAAGGGCTCGAAGCCTATCAAGGCTTTTAAATAGTAGAGGGTGATTGTGAGGATGAGGCGTATCTACTATAAGTCATGAGAGTGGATAATTATATAGTAACGAAAATTCAGATAAAAAGATAATCACGTTATAATTTGCTTAGCGTCTAATTCTATACTAGAATTCCGCAATACATAGTTTTCATTTGCGTCTTTGGCCCTGAGCTTTGCTACTATCATATGAGAATCGATTTTGATGCAGCATATTTAGATCGCTTGGATCTGAACCCAGAATCTGGTATCATCCGTGAGACCAGTTGGATCTGCTTCTATTTGCGCCTGGATCCATTCGATGCCGGCTTTGTAATCTGTGCAATTGGTCAATACTGTACAGAGAGGGGGATTGAGAATAAACTTACCCACGATCACTTCCAGTGTTGGATCAGCTAGCCCAGTAGAGCCATCACGGTGTCCACCGAACCACTTGTCAACACCATAGTACAACCGACATTCGTTAAGGCATTCAATGTCGGCATTCAAATCAGAGCTTGCCGTAAAATCAGTCAGTCTATCCAACTAAAAAAAGGGACATAACTCCTGAACAAGTTGGAAACTCACTTCAAAACAGCCCCGTTGTTCCACTCGACTTCCGTCTGACCCTGGAACTGTGTGCAGCACTCTCTCAACATTCCCCAGTTCTGCTTAAAAATGCCGAAGTTAGAGGCGTCATCTTGCTTATTATCGCCATAGGCATAGGTGGTTGACATGTCATCCGTCTCGAGCATGGCGACGGCGAGCGCAAATGTGTCGGCACCAGCACCGGTTACTTCTTGTTTCCTGGCCCCCAGGCCGGAAACAGTGTAGCTTCCACGGGGATCGTCAGCAGGGTCGGCACGGAACGCAAGCTTCGTCAGCGAGACGGTAGGGATAGCCGAGGCCAGAGACAAAGTCGAGACGACGGCGATGATTGTTCCTGAAGCCCTCATTTTCGGTATTTGTGGGACTCGAATTTTTTTGATGTTATAAAAGTAGTAGAAATGGAATGTGATTCTTTTTCTTGCTGTCCTTTTGTCTGTTCATCTCCTGGGGGAATTAAACCCTTATATACCCATCATGTCTCTACGTTCGTAACCGTTAGTTCTGAAGATCAACAGAATTCTTATTCCTGGATCTCTCTAGAATTAATCTCAGACCATATTTGTGTTTCGAATAAGTATTTTAATGCTGCGGAGTAGAGGCATTTCCAACCAAAAAACAATAATAAAGCTGTATGCACCCCCTAATTATCCCTACTTTTTAATATTGAGCATTGATCTTCACTACATAGATGGAACACGTTAATATATAATGCCTTTCGCTAAATGTCAAGAATGGTGGGACGGATGCGCAGGTACCACTATAGGAGCCGAACTATTTCAACGCCAAAAGATTTTCCCAAGACCTGCTTGGGCTACTATATGAAACCAGAAGCCCACATCCGTCATTTGTGTTGTGGAATGAGTCTCTTGGTTCTACGGGTAGGACCATATTCGCACAATATGCAATAAGTCTTTCGGCAGCTATGTGCACCCCGCAATCCCCCCACAACGCCCCTAACATTACCCCTATCCTTAACGTCACTTCACTGATCTTGGCGGGGTAGTTATAATACAGCAATATACAGTGCACGTAAAATTCTCTCTAACGTGAGATAGCTACTCACCATTGAGGACTAATAAAGGCAGGACGGATGCGGAGGCACTGTAAAGCGTAAGCCTAGGGTCTCACGGGAGTCCAAGGAACCGGGTCAGGAGGCAGGGAGGGTGTCGTATTCAGTAAGCACAATAGGTCTACGTAGATACAGCGACTATTGACTGGAGTCCTCCACTGAGGCTCCAGCCCCTGATATATCTTCCTATCCCGTGAACCCTAATAATCGGGCTATACCCGAATGACAGCTCCACCGTAGGGCTGCCTTCGGCGTGGCACCTCACGTGCCATCACGTGAGGACCGCCTTACAGGCACCGTGTAATGGAGTCCTGGCTAAACAGGGTAGTACTGACATAAAGGCGGAACATATGTGTAGATTCCTCTTACTGAATATGGACACTGGGCCAGCGATCCTCCTTTTGGAAGCCCTTGAGCGGGATATGGCCTGACTTCCTTTTAGCTGATTGCGGCAGCCTACACCTAACATAGGTTCTAGAGCTTGAACACGGAAGTCGCAGTACAGCTCTTGATGCGTAGTAAACCGAACTAGTTAGTAAGGAGTCTAATGGACGTTAACGAGCTCTAGAAAGCCATTCCATTGGCACTCGTCTCGAAAGAGAAAACTTCCATATGGTGGTGCAGAGCCTGTAACGGATCTAGCCGATTGGGAAGCAGATCTGGAACATGTAAAGCTATGCGAGAACAGTCCTACAGACTGGAGGAGAAACGCTGTTCACAATAGAGTTATCACCGTGGACATTTGCGATGGAGTTTGGAACGGCCTTGCCTATGCAGCATAGGCAACAACTAATATTAACGATTGTAAGAACTAGACTACGGCCGAATCGACCCACCCCAGAGGCACCTGATGTTGCAAAGACAATATGAATGATGTTCGTGTCTAGATCTCCGGCGATTTCCAGGGGCAGATGAGGATTGCGGGTGGTTGTGTGATACAGAGGAGAAGAAGCAATGCGAGATATGGTCAGTTCCGAACCGAGGCGAGACCGCACCTAGCTTGTATCGGATCAGCGCCTAATAAGGCTACACGGCGCAGCTCTGATGCGTGCAGAAATAGGCAATTGATGAATCAGGGGGTTAAGGGGGGAAAGAATGCGTGATGGATCTGTTGTAGTTTAACATCTGGAGGTGGCGGGTAGCATCCCAGTTTATCAATCCAATGAATTTTTGGGGTAGTGTGGGGTATTGTGGGGTTTGGGACAGGGGTGGTGTTGAGCTAACTGTATTGGGAAACCGGAGAACGTGTTCCGCAGGAGAGCACCAAAAGGAAGGAACTAAGTTTGGTTAGACACAGAAACCGTTTCTTCTCCGCAAAATAAAATCAGCGGATTTGGGCAGGAGTGAGGAGAAGGCGAAAAATGTAACTAATAGAGGAGAGGGAGAGTAAGGGGAGACTGGAAGCGAATGTAGAGCGATAGAGGCATACCAAAAGAATTTGAGGATGTGCCACGCGTAGATTCTTGTTGCGCCTTGTGGCAGCATGGTGATAAAAAGCAGTCGGAAAAAGAACCGTCCGCTCTTTGGCTGAAATCTGCAATAGTATTGAACTGACAATAAGGTGACGGTGAAATGGCTATGATAAAATGCAGGTGCTAATAAGAATTACCGACGTGTGCAAACAGTGAGATTCTGATAGATTCTCAGAGGAAAGCTGGAAAAGCGAGATGATTCATACGGAAATTATACTGGTAAATGCGATGTATCCTAATGCAGACTCTTCTAGTAGATGTTATGTCACTTTATTATCCCTCCTCATGAACTACACTTTCTCCCTTGGCCCTGGTACACAGTTCCCTATATGGCCATTCCCATGTAACCCCTCCTCCCCCTCTAACTCACCCACGCCGTGTACTCAACTCTCAACCCAAAGCCACCTATTAGCCGCTTGTCCACTCAGCTCTCCCACGCCCTCATATATACCTCGTACCAAAATCTGTCTCTTTTTTCCAAATAGGGGTAGTAAGCCTTCAGAAGGGTTTGCCATTATAATAACCCTGGCTAGATATTGATGGTTTACCGCGCTGCCTCGTGGTACGCCATACCATCCATTGGGCATTGCCCATACTATCTAGTTAGAGGGTGACTATTTTTGCCATCAACACGACTTTTGTAGTCAGAGCCAATGCTTGGACTACGCCGTTCAAAGTATGTTCGAGATGCATAAATTTGTGTCCTGTATCATTCCTAGCAACCCTGCTGACAGTTGGCCGATTTCTTTGGGCAGGTAGCCTAGTAATGTTCTATTCTGTTTTAGTTAAGTAACGTAAACCGAACGAGACTCTTTCGAACACCAGATAAACTGAAATGGAGGAACTGCCACGGCTAGGTAGCACATATTTTCTGTGAGTAATTATTATCGAAAGAATGCTCCTACATATACCATCTCACTTGCTGCAGTCTACCTCATAATTATGCCGGCTTTCAAGCTCAACGGAAAGTGTGCTGCTCCGAAACATGACACGTGTGCTTGCCGGGCGGTCGTGATCTTGGTAATCTTGTGGTCGTGTATTTGTTTTGATAAGAGCCCGCAGGACGGGTATTGAAGCAGCCATGATTGATGTAGCCCCTTCTGCAGTGCCGAAGATGAACAAGCTCACATTTGTGGCTGTGGCAAGTTAGTCATATGTCACGATATTATCAAGGGCCTTTCACTTACTGTTTTCATCCCCAATAGATGTAATAGTTCTGATTTTTAAAAAAGACACAATACCAGCGCTATAACGTCAATTTAGTAAACTCCACCGAATTAGATTTTCAATTAGAACTTACATGACACCCATGCTCATGGCTATCAGCACGCCGATCGTCTCCCTTTTATTAGTTACGATTGGGCTAATGATCTTCCATGGAAGTAATGCAAGTAAGATGTCCACGAAACCAGAAAAAGCTGCACATAATATTAGTAATCTGATTTTAAGGCTGTCCATCGATCGTATCACTCACCAGCTACAAAAATGTTGTAATCTTGGATAATTTCGTATGACCAACACCTGCCTTTGATCCACGTATGCCAGAGCTTTTCCACAGGCCAACATTGAATCCATTGGATTATAGCATTGGCACCTAACACAAGGTTTGTCGAAACAATGATGAACCAAACCAACCACTTCATCCAGCCGTTGGAAACTCGTAGTAGTGTTACAGCAAAAGACGTCTTGCTCCAAACTGTAGCTAAGATGGAGAAAAACCCTGCGGCGTAAGAGAAAAGTGATACTTTCTCTTTATCCTGCATATCTTCATAGTGTTTCCCAAGTCCGAATTTAATTCCCGCCGACTGTAACGACGTCGATGCAACGAGGGCAACCTATAGAATGGGCCTGTTAGTCAATACGGCCTCATGTAACTACATTTTCGACAGCGGGTATAATGCCTTACCCAAGCAGCAATCAGGATATAGTCATCCCACCACAGTGACCTATGCCGGTACAGTTTTGAATACAATCGCAACCCTAATAGTGTCCCTGCGAGCACAGCCAAAATCCATATTGAGCGATTCAGGTACGGGCCAAGATCATTATCTGCGTGCACTGGCAGCTCCTCATACCGCGTTAAATTACTAGGGGCCATGGGCGGCAGCAGAATATGGAATGTATGGCGATTCTGGTGGACAATGCGATGTGGTCTCTGGAGCAATTGACGCGAGTTGGATTTTGTGAGCAGGGACGTTTATATTAAGTAGAGGCACAGGCCATGTGGAAAGTGGAGGGCTGTCAGCCAGCCAACACGAATGTGAGGTTTCCCTTGGGCTGGGGCCCTTCCGATGCTTCATTGCCGCTTTTCTGGGGTGATGTCGGTTTAGCTCATAGTCGACTAGACTAAGCCCACCATTTCCATGGGGAAAATATAGGTAGCTTTACATAGTAAATTGTATGCAAAGAAATATTGAATACATATATCGGAAAGTACCAAGTGGGAATTGTGGCATATCGAACCAGCCAGATCAGAGAAAATTGCCAAGTATAAATGTATCAGCGACTTTGGAAAGCAGCGCAATTCATTAGTTGTTTGGCGTGGAGAAACCTTGCTTCTTATCCCCTCATGCACGCTCCTCGGCAGGGGCCTAGAACAGATGCACATTTATTTTAGCTACAGTCGGCCACTAGAGAGCGGCTGGTTCCTACGAAGTACGAAGTACGTCGTCTACACCTTGTACCGGCATCAGTCTAACATTCTCGCAGAAAATGCAGCATAGTATTTTGTCGAAGCAACACCTTTAAATGTAGGTCCCGGGACGGTCTTGAAACGTTCTGAAAACTGACTGCGATCTGGCCCTAGTAAGCCCCTGCCCATGCCCGCTTGCCTCCATGGCCCCATGCCGGAATCGATCGTGCCGTAACAGTTTGCCACCCAATCAACATCCTGCGCAATGGATTGGCTAAGAAGGTGGTTCGAGTGAGTTGAGCTAGAATTTCACGGGTTACTCTCCAGATAAAAAAGACGATCGCCAGGCTCGTATGTCTCATATGTCGCGCCTGTGTTCGGACACTGAACAAGAGTCTAAAAATTTGGTTCTTTTTTTCAGACGCCGCTGGTTTGAACCCTACCACATGCCAGTGAAATATATGCCATACGGAACCTATCACTCCATCGAGTGAATGCCAGACGACTCCCTGAGCATCATGGGCAGGTTCCACTAGCCCTGTATGATGATTAGTTAAGGTGAGTAAACGTTGCATCTAGGTTCTAACTAGGTCCCCTCCCTGCACGCTCCTCTAGTTCTTTCCTTCGTGTAAAAGCAGTTACAGCATCCCGCATCTCGTACAACAAAGTATTGATATTTAATTAGCTGAAATAGGGTTCAATGATGTTTTTGTGCCTGTGATACGCCGTAGAGTTTGCGGAGATGATGTGCGCCGGGTTTCTCCACTAGGTGGGGTAAAGCGGGGCACAACACAGTAAACAACACAGTAGCCATCCCCTTTGCGGATGTCGGATGGGTTTTCGCCGTATATCGCGGCCCATTAAAGCATCTTCCCCAGGTCTCGGAGTCGACCGCCCCGCTAGCGGCTGCCTACATTTAGAACCCAAGTCAACTCGTGAGTTCTAGGTACATTAATTTAGAAAAATATTAGGCACAGACGGTAAAGGTTTGCAGAAGTCCAATTGGTATTAGTGTTACATAATATTGAATTGAATCTAGTTTAGTATTAAATGGACTTTTTCACAAAATAGAACGAAAATGCTCGCAACTTACAAGAACGCAATTCCTACAGATTCAATATCTCATATAATATCATATATATATCAAACAAAAAGGCCAAGCCTTAGCTACGATAAGTCTAGATTGGTAGAATATTTGTGTTCTGCAACTATCTCCACAAGCTAAGTAATATCTGCCCTATAACTCTCAAAACTTTTCGGATGAAGCTGGATATTCTACGAGAAAATGCTTAAATTGTTAGGCCAGGTGTATACACAAGATATAACAAAAGAACACGTCGAAGCCAAATCGGCTTTATAAAATAGAGTAGATATTAGGAAGGTTTAAATCTCGCACAAAGTGTAGGAGTAGATGTGCAAAACTTGCTTTAACATCTGAGGAGAATTGGCTCTTGTAAAACTGGGGGCGGACTGTTGAACTATGATTACGACAAATTTGGATCTCATTTTGATACTACACCCTAGCCGGTTATATGCTACTAATGGGGGAGGGGTTAGTGGGCGGGTGGAATCTTGCTTGTTTCTAACACGAGTAAAATGACCTCGGAAGATGTTACTGTGCCGCAGCTCATATAGTGATTCTATATTACAGATAAAAACGACGCCACAGCCTAGCTTCGAGGAGGCGTCCGATATAGTATAGTCAATATACTCAACACCTGTTCATGGAGGATCGAACTCCGTGGAAATACTGCTGGGCGAGTATATTAGGAGCGTTTGCTGCGTCGAATCTTCTTCATCTCAACAGCATCGGCATTCCATAAGTAACCAACCAAATCTCGAGATGAAGTCCACGTACGCTGCTTCTGGAATTGTAGCGCTCGCTGGTGCTGTTTCAGCCCAGCAGACTCTCTGGGGACAATGCGGAGGGATTAACTATACCGGCCAAACCTCATGTGTTTCTGGATCCAATTGCAGTTACCTTAATGACTGGTATTACCAGTGCATACCAGGTTAGACTATGAAAACTATACTTTCTTCAATCTTCTAGGAGCCAAACTAAATATTAGTTCAGGGGCCACTACATCGACACCGTCAACACAGCCAACATCCAGTGCCTCCACCTTCAAGACCTCGACAGCTACTTCGACTTCAAGTAGGCCAACTAGCACCGGGTTTTCGAAGGCGATTGGCACTAAGTTCAATATCGATGGCACAACCAAGTACTATGCCGGCACCAACAGTTACTGGATCGGCTTCTTAACCAACAACGCTGACATTGACAAGGCGCTAGACGATATCAGAGCTTCTGGTCTTAAGATTCTCCGAGTATGGGGCTTTAATGACGTCACGTCAATCCCTGGCAGCGGTACTGTCTACTATCAGTACCTTTCGTCCTCTGGATCAACAATTAACACAGGCGCCAACGGACTTCAGCGCCTGGACTATGTAGTCTCGAGTGCTGAGTCCCGTGGGATTAAGCTGATTATTAACTTCGTTAATAATTGGGCCGACTACGGCGGCATAGACGCTTATGTCAGAGTCTTCGGTGGCACTCATCAGACATGGTACACCAACTCGGCCGCACAGGCGCAGTACCAGAAGTACATCGCCGCCGTCGTGGGCCGATACAAGTCCTCGTCGGCCATCTTTGCCTGGGAGCTGGCGAACGAGTCTAGATGTAACGGCTGCGACACTAGTGTCATATACAAGTGGGCCACGACGACTTCGGCTTATATCAAGAGTCTTGACCCTAACCACATGGTTACCCTCGGAGATGAGGGCATGGGTTTGGCCGGCGATGGAAGCTATCCTTACCAGTATTCCGAAGGCGTTGACTTTGTCAAGAATCTAGGTATCTCGACACTCGACTTTGGCACTCTGCATCTCTACCCAAGCCAATGTATGTTATCTCGCACAACTTCTGATAGAAGAAAACTAACAACTATCCAATAGGGGGAACAAGCAATGATTGGGCGAACTCATGGATTGCCACTCACGCTGCAGCATGCCTGAAGGCTAATAAGCCCTGCTATTTTGAAGAATGTAAGTCATCACTAATCCACATGCATATCTCAACGGAGCAGTATTGTGAGGATAAGCGGGGCTTGGGGCTGAGGAAGAAAAGCAAACGACGTATGGCTAATTTCTCTCCTCATAGATGGCGTTACGTCCAACCACTGCTCGGTCGAGTCGGTTTGGCAGAAAACTGCGCTGGGTCTTGCGAACAGCGGCATGGGGGGCGATTCGTTCTGGCAATTCGGAGACAACCTCAGCAATGGAAACACTCCCAACGATGGCTACACCATCTACACTGGAACCTCCGACTGGACGTGCCTAGTCACTAACCATATTAATGCCATCGGCTAAGCCTCCCGTCACAGGGCTTAGAGCACCTCTCTGCTACGGCCTGACTATGACTAGGTGCAGTATGATGACTGATTTAGCTTCTCATTATGGGAAGGAGTCTCATTTTACTTTCCAGCTGAGTTTTATTGACTTGCTAGACTAAATACCGAGTTCTATTGTTTTTATACAAAGCTAGTTGTTGTCTAACGGGTTCGATTTTACAACCTTTCAAAACTACCGATTTTACCTTTGAATTACCTGCCTTATTACGTAAATGAGTCTATGCTGTATTTGAATTGTCTATATACCATTGTAATATACGTAGAAACTCGTGGACCAATTATCAAGCACCGTTCTCATACTGCAGCTTCAACGGGGGTTTACTCCGTGCTTGCGGCTGCCATATTTTCCTGTGAGTGGGAATACTACGGGGGAAAGTTTTGACAATGGATATAATAGATATATCGTAAGCAAGAGAGGAGCAAGTTACAAGGCGATCACTTGGTGCTAGGTGCTGCGAAGGTATGGTAGAGGACACCAAAGCTACAATATTAGATTAAATTTCAAATGTGATAATTGAAACTTTCTATTTCAGTTGAATCAAGTAGCTAGACTCAATGCTCCATCCATCTCACATGCCGCAGATTTTGGCATCAATCTGTGTTGCTTGTGCATCTATTCTACCTAATTGAACCGCCTGGTTATTTGTAAGCGCATTCATGGCTCCCTGTGCGATGTTGAAGCCGGCGTCGGTGTGGTCGATGGCGAGCACATTGATGCTCCTGCCCTTGTAGTCGAGTCTCCAGCAGGTACCACAATTGGCAGAGTTCCATCCTGCGATGGCCTGCGCACCGCCGATATATGGGGTGGGAATGTCGCCCTGCGTTTTCCAGTGCTTGCGGGTGATGAGGCCGTTTGGTCCATCGGAGCAGGAGACTGCGGTGAGCGAGCGCGCGCGGTTGTCATAGCCATTATCGTAGGAGACTAGAGGCCACCAATATTTGTTAGAAAACCTTCTGTCTTGGTGCAATAACCTCCTGATAGAGAGTTGTGCTATATTTGAATCCAAGGCTTACCAGTTATGGCTGATATAACAGAGGCGAGGGCTGCAAGGCTAAGTATCTGGGATAAATGCATAATGGCGATAGGGTTATGCTTTAACTTCTGTAGAAATATATATTAGGGGCGTTGTAGCGCTGTTGTATAACTTAAATGTTGGCTCAACGGCTGCCTTTATAACCTATGGTTGAACTATGGTTGGTACCTTTTTTAGCCAACTTATAAATAAATAGAACATATAGTAGAAGATATAATATGATGTAATATATGTAGATCTTACTAATTATAGTGTCATGTGGTTGCTAAACCCGTATAGCATGTCTTAACCTGTTTAGGTGAGACACCGTATACGAACGCTTCTGTGCATGCCACTAGATTCGGTGTGAATAATGTTGAGATCTTCGCTCCACTATAAGGTATTATTGGCGCAATGACAAGACAGTCCTCGTATCTCACCCCAGCTGACCCATATACTATAGCATCCTGCCACAGTTTCCGAACGAAACATCCCCCATGACATTCCTCTGCTTCTCGTATACTACACTTCAAAGAACTACCGACATATGTAGGCAGTGAGCATCTAATCGAATGGATACGAGACGGAGGAACCTTGTCTACTACCTAAACAGCTGGAATCAACACTTGTAAGGCTAATCGAGAGCCACTCCCTCATATTCCCCTACCACGCATTCGTTCGCAAACATATTGACGAATGCAGGTCCAGCGGCACAACCGATGGTGGCTATATAAGGAAGGCAACCCTGGCCTATTTAGTGTCACCACCAAACTGACATGCTTAATCTTACTCACTCTGATCATCCCCCTGCCCACCCTCGCCTTACCCGAAGAATACCCTCACGGGGGTAAGCGGCTCAGATTCCACGTCATATTCACTGGCACGATTGAGACTATCGTCCAGGTGTTATGCAAGCTTGTGTATGGCAGAGCAGACGCGATGCCCAATTCTCTCGAGTCTATGGTCATAGAGGCTTGCAGGTCTCTACCATAGTAGGATATGAGTGATAGAGATGCGATGGTTACCACTATAGTCTCTAGCTTCGTTCCAACATATATCCTAGGTGGTGGAGTGTAAGTGTCTATATCATAACGCCAAATTTATAACACAGACGTTGCTATAACCCAGACCAATCTCAACCCCAGAACCCAGCATGGTACTGTAGTAGTTCGCCCTCGACCTCTAAATGTCACCGTCGTCCAGCAATAATCGCACCCCGCCTCGCCCCTGAGTAGCTGTGATTTCAGATTTTAGTCTTCCATTCATCCATTCATCTATCCGCCTGGCCATAATCAGGCGATCGTTGATACAGATAATGACGGGGTGAAGAGACATGACTGCGCGGTTGTGCAGGGCTGTAGTGAGATGCTTCCGAGAAGCATCACCTTGCGACAGTCCAAGGATCTCCTTGACGTTTCGGACTTGATCATAAGTCCATAAGTATCTAGGGGTTTGATTTCCTGGAGTCCTCGACTTTTAATGCCGATGTGATAATTGGATTTTGACGCTTTCGCGATATTTGTGTTTTGCCAAGGGATCACTACAATTATGCAATGTCCACCACCTCGGCTGCCATTTTCCCTTGCAAAATCCTCGGAACTAGGGCCGTTAGATCTAATAACTCATGTAACTCAGATGGTTTTTGTACTTGATCATCTTGGTTAGATTCGAAAATTGGGATGTCAAGCCATCGAAAAGGAGAGATGGGAAGATCTGATTCTGCCATTCGCCGCCGCAATGTTTCCAGAAGCGTGGAATTTGGTCCCCCAACATTTAAGAGTACATGCTCTAGTGAATGTAGGGCTTCCCGTGATCCCACCAGCATGCCATGAGTTTCAGTTGCCGAAGGTACGCACAGGAGAACGTCTAAGAGCGAATCCGCCATCCGGAAGATCTTGAGCTCCTGCAATTCCTTAATTAGTGAGGGTCTTCAAGGCTGTATATAAATACGGGGCTAACTTACCATTCCATATCCATGGGCACGAATCGACGAATTCGACACCGTGGTAAAGACTGAAAGCATATCCTTAGCGATCGAGGCAGGAAGTAATGCGGAAAATGCGTCATCGTCAGCATGGCAAGACACGGGGAAGTTTACAATCGAATATTGCCAAAGGAGGGTTCGAATCCAGTTACGCGTGGCGAGTATATCCACGTATTGCATCTCGTTGAGACTTCTTCTATCGGCTTTGAGCCGGAGATTGTGCTGAAAGGCAGAAACCTCGTTTTTCTGGTCTTCAGAAACAATCGCACCTTGGTGAGATAATGGATGCGTGATGAAGCGGCTTTTAAGATAGAGGAATAGGCGAGTGAGGGCGAGAAATGCCGGCAGTGGGGTGCTGTCGTAACGCGTATCGAGATCAGGCGTAGGCAGTTCATCAATCACTTTTAATATGGCGGGTAAACCATTCTGTACGCAGAAAGTCCTAAAAGGCAAGTTAGCAACGCGCGAATACGCCGAGCAAGAGGGCTGCCGACCTCTCCGAGATAAACAGAATCCAGTAAACACGGAGCCTTAGTTGGTGCTCACTGATAGCAGTAAGAGACGCAAATGTTTCTGGCCGATGCAGTTCGAGGCCGTGCGCGTAGGC
The DNA here is from genome assembly GCF_001662655.1 of Pseudogymnoascus verrucosus. NCBI lineage: Eukaryota > Fungi > Ascomycota > Leotiomycetes > Thelebolales > Thelebolaceae > Pseudogymnoascus > Pseudogymnoascus verrucosus. The sequence continues at coordinate 64,837 of NW_017263692.1, forward strand.
AATTGCTTCTCGCAAGTAGAGCCCAGCTGTTTGTAGCTTGTTGGTATTGGCGAAATAGACGTGGATGAAAAACGAGGTCAATAGCGACGCTATAGAATAATGGTCGCGATAGTCGAAAAGAATTCTCAATCGCTCAGACTCAATCTGAAAGTGGCGCGAGGAGATGGGAAGGAACGACGCGGCATGCTCAGGCAACCGGAGCTGGGAGATGACGGCGGCACACAGCGCACCAGCCAACGCATACGCTTCGAAATCTTGGTTGTCAGCTCTCAGGCGTGAGATGAGATCGTCATAAGATACGATAGGCCAGACTGGGTAGAGACGGTGACGGAAGATTTCCAAGAACTCGAGGTAGGAACTAAGGGGGATGTGATGCAAGCAGGGTGCTGGTGGTGGAGCGAGCGGTTGTGTGGGCAGATCCGGGCAAGCATCTGCAAGTTGCTTATGGGTCAACGTCGACGTGTGGTGTAGATCACGACTAGGCGGATTAGCCTTCTCGAGATCTTTCTGAAATGTCTTGATCCTGCAGCCGGTGGCTAGTCGAGGACCTTTCGGGCCCCTCTTTTTGGGGATGCGCAGAAAAGTGCAGGTCAGGGAGCGTCGCTGGCACTCGGCACATGGGTGTCCACCACGGCATCGTACACGTCGCAGAGCGCAACCGTCACAGGGAGTTATGGATCTCATCGGGGTGTGCACACAGGCAACGCAGGTTGAAGAAGAGTGAAAAGAGGGAGAAGAAGAGGCGGCAGTTGATTCCTCCAGAGTAACTTACTGTACAGTGCAGCACTACCAAGTGTGGGGATGCGGGGATTCGGGGATTCCACCAGGGACGAGGGGGAAACACTAGAGCACCATCAACCGCGTGCTACCCTAGTACGCGCCTCGGTACTCAAGTATGAGTACCACCGAAAAGTCTGTCGCTTGGCTCGGACGTGCGCATAAACTCACTCAGTCCAGCTTCAGGATAGGTATGGTTGGCTTGGATCGTTCATAACTATTCATAACTGCCTTCGGCCTTCTGCGCACGTGCTTGGCGACAGACTTTTAAGCTGCACGGGACTCGAGTAGAACTTTACTCCGGTTTCCCCCCAGAACCGCTGGGCAGGTGGGACATTCTAGCTAAGAGGGAGGGTTACCAACTCGCTGGACACTTGTTTTACCACAGGTAATTAACTGAAAATTCTTCAATATGTAAGGCACGCGGTTCTGTGCGTATAGGATAAGTTATCAACTAAGTTACAAAGTTCCTTGGAGATGTCACCGCATTTCACTCCCATCCATGATAATGTGTTCACACTTTCTCGCTCGTTACCGGTACCGCATCTGCCACTCGTGCATCCTCCTCTTCCCCTTTCATATTTCCCCTTGCAAACACGTCTACCTGCACCTTGCGGAAATTGCGAGCGCTGACGCCATCTTCGAAGAGTATATCTAATTCCGCGGCCGACAGGCCCTTGGGCTCAGGAAGGCGGAAATAGGACCAGATCAGTGCAGACAAACAGAACCCGCACCAGACGAAGCCGCCCTTTCCACGTAGGTTCCATGCACTTGGGTTGAGAATGGGTGGGTTGAGGAAGTTGGCCACGATGCTCGCAATATTATAGGCATTGCGAGCAAGGACAACACTCTTGATTCGCAGCCGTGTCGATGGAATCTCGGAAACTAAACAGTAACAAACCGGTCCCACTGTCATACCGTAGGTAGCAACAAAAACCAGCATAAAGCCGCCCGAAGTCCATCCGATCCAGGGTTGAGGGGCCGGGATCCCCAGGATGCCGACAATCACGAGGATGGTGAACATAACACTCAATCCGACGAGGTATAATGTGCGTCGACCAATACGCGGCATGATAAACCAAGATGCAATTGTCCCAGCTAGAGCAATGCCATTAGTGCCGAGACCGAAGTCGAACGACTTGTCGGGGTTGAAGCCGGCCTGTTGCAAGAAGTATGTTATGTTGCCACCGAACCAGATACCACATAATACCTGCGTCATCCAGACGACGCTGGCAATTTCAGTCCGGCGGAGATTGGGTCCACGGAGACAATCGAGATACGACGTGCCTTCTTGGAGCTGCATTTCTAGCTCGTTCGTGTGCGCGATCATGGCCACGGTCTGAGAGATTTCCTCATCGTCAACCTCAGAGCTAGTCAGACCACGCAGTGCCTTTCGAGCTTCTTCGAGTCGCCCTTTCTTGACCAGCCATGTGGGACTCTCGGGTGCAAACAGCACGCCGAGTATGATTGGAGGTGGGAACGCCCATTGTATGGCATACGGTATGCGCCATGCCCAGTCGTCGGAGCGGTGCAGGAGAGCTCGAAGAGTGCCAGTGCTGATCAACTGACCAATTACCCAGCACATGTTGACATAGGTGGTTAAGATGGGTCGCAGTTGGATCGGAGCCACATCAGCGGCATAGGTGGTCGTGAGGATCTGGAATGCTCCCCAAGGCAAGCCGCAGAGAACTCCTCCTGCGAACAGCATGGCGATGTTCTGTGCAAAGAAGAATATGAATATGAAGGCGATTGTGAGGAAGAGCGCCCCGATAATGGTTTTCTTGTAGCCAAAACGATCCGCCAGAATACCTGCGATCATCAGGCCACAAATCTGACCGACCTGCGTTCCATTTTGGAGCCCTGACATCCAGCTCGCCGTCACCTGGTAATCGCCATTGGCAAGCTCAACTCCAAACCTCTTTCGAAATTGCGGGAGAGCGAAAAAGCTGCCAATAAGAGACGTGTCATAGCCTTCCATGATAATGCATAGGGATAGAATCATGGAGTAGGCGATCGCCTTGGGGTATTTCCTGACGGCCTCCATAATGCTCATATTCTTTTGCATAGTGTCCGCTACCTCTGCGTCGAGCGCCAGGTCGCGAAGCAAGGAGACACCGGGCACTGATTTATGAGGTCCACCATCTTTAGTCGTCGTCGAGACCGGCTGTTCTGGTGACATGTTGTTCGGAGAGGTTGAGACTACAGGCGAAGAGTATTCTTGATGCTCTGCACCTGTGTCTGGTTTAGAGTCTTTCGAATCCATGACGGTTGTATGTTACCCCAAGGAAAATGATAGGAGTGAAAGGTATTGAACAGTTGAATCATGTTGACTGGGCAGACCATGAGTTTATATAGATATGCCACTTTGTGATAATTTTGCCATTCAAGTCGTGGAATTTCTTCCCCCTGTAAGTTATGTCAAGGTAACTTAAGTTAGTTTACGACTTGGGGCAGACTCCAGATCCTCCAACTTCCCCTTTGACCTGTCGTGGGGAAGTGGGGCACCACGCTGTTGGCATGGTCTTAAGGTTAGTCTGGGGATTTCTCCGAGCTCGGGGGGTCTACTCCACCATTAGTTGATAAACTCCAGCCCAAGTACACTAGTCCAAGACCTAAGTTAGCGTTGCCAATGATGAGAGTTGCCAAATAATTTCGGCAGTACGTTACAGATTTAGGGCTACGGCTTTGAAATTTTAGCGAATATTTTCGGCGAGGCATTCTAGCTCCACCTGGTACTTGTAAACCGGATATTCAAGCCAGTATACTACATTAGCACTCACACGAGCCCAAACTCAGATTCACATGCCTCCTGAAACGGACCGAATCAACGGCCGTGCCCCAGGCTTATGCTAGAGCAAGCACTAGACAAGCCAACTACGTGCAAACTATCGGCGGGGTAGGGTTCCCTGTTACTTGCCTCGTGGACATCCATCCTGGCTCGGTATGACGCCGAGAGTAAAATTGGTCTTGGCTGTTAACTTAAGTCCAGAACCAATACCAAGAGTGACTAGTATTCCCAATTTTTTCGATATTTCGCTCTTTCTAACCGCCAGATTGTAGCCATGCCATATTGTGCGTAGGATGTGTTTGGTCTGCAACATCGAACTACAGGGGCCCCTTGAAATAGTTCATCACAGGGGGTGGTGATTTGATGTAGGGTCTACTGCTGTGAGGCTGTGCTGGTAGGTTCTGTAGAATAGGAAATGATAATTTCGCCATCATCACGAGTAGGGTCTATTTGTATGCATCTTTTGTTAATATATCACCTGTAATTACTCTACGTACTACGGAGTTCTACTCCTGAGCTGGTCTAGAGGTTATTCTCGGGCACGGAGTGAGAAATCTACAACTTTTCACTTATTCGTAGGTCCGTAATGAGCGGTTTTTGTCACTCTGTGAGACTTGATTGAGCTTCCCATGCAGGCTTGCCACTAATTTACTCGTTCGCCTTTGCAGCCATGACGGCTACTTTGCTCTAAGCCAGAAAGACTTATAGTTTGCAAAAACAAAAAGGATTTCTCATAATATATAGAGCATAAAACAAGGCCTCGTTGGACATGATAGCTAACGTATGGAGGATTCTATCATAAACCCATGGATCTTTCCGGATTCTCTCAGGTCCTCTTGTTCTTGAGATATCGTCCTGAGCTTACACCCGAGAACTGAGTTAATTCAACACATACATCGTCACATCTCCATTATCCATGAAGTGAACTCCTCTCGAATATAACAATCATGCATATCATGTCATACATGACCAATTTGCTTCATTAGATCTAAATACGACAAGAATTTTGTTCCTCCTTCTATAGTGAATAACTCATGTGAGTATCCTTCGTAATGCCAACTTGAATTAAAGTGAAATGGATTCCGAAACACCGACCATAGCCATAGATAGATCAGAGACTACTTGTTCCAGGCACCAGACAGAATCAAGCGCTTCGGCTGTCCGAGCACATCAACTCTGCTATGGGCCCGGTCAAGGCTTCATCAATACCTATGCTCAAAAGTCCTCCTATCTTGACAGTGGCAGGGCGGTCAGGTTGGCCGACGAGAGCCCATATTCTGTCTTTAATCTCAAACTCCGTTTGGTAATTCCGAAGCAGGTCACTGATACGGCTGGAATGATCCAGCACACTCAGTTGTGGAGAGGGACCCATGTCGATAATCAACTCGTTCTCGCCGTCGGCGAGTGGTTGGAATGTCACAACCATACTTGGGACGAGAGGATAGTTCTCGACCATGATATCTGCATCACTTATGTCGGAACCATTGACGGTGACCTTCAAAGATGAGGGTATCTCGGTCATCGAGAGAAACCTAAAGGACCATGCACCTCCCTTGATGGTTGCCTTAAGCTGCCCAGAATCCTGCTTATACTGAATTTTGGCAGTGCGCGGTTCTTGGTCAACTATCCCGGTTTCTGGCTTCACGATATCATCTCGAGCGTCCTCAATAATAGTGAACTCGCCGTCTCGACCAACAACCACGAGGACCTCGAAATTTTCGGGGTTTCCACATCCGTTATCAGGCACGAGCTTCCCATCTAGGGGGATGATGGCACCTTCGGGGGCCAAGACAGGTATTTGTTCTAGAGAACGATACATGTTGAGCTCTCTATCGCCATCATAGACAATGCCAGTGAAAATATCGACATGTCTATGAGGAGGGATCCAGCCCTTGACCATGCCTTGGCCCGTTCTTCTGTCCCGCGGCTTAACAATTGGTGCCACAATCAGATGTGGACCAAAATAATATTGGTTGGGGACCTCGTAGGCAACGTCTCGTGAAGGGAAGCTCCAGTACATAGGTTGAATTAATGGTTGGTGAGAAGCGGCGGTTTCAGCGTTCACTGTGTATAGATAAGGCACGAGGCGGTGACGGAACTGCATGAAGTGCTGAATGATGGTTTCGCTTTCCTTGTGGTACGACCACGGCTCCTTCGATGTCCAGGGGCTGTTCGAGGAATGGAGTCGTAGAATCGGCGAAAATGCCCCAAACTGAACCCACCGAGTGACCAATTCGTCATCTCGCTCGCCCTTCATATGTCCACCTAAATCGTGGCTCCACCAGCCGTACCCTATGTTCGAGGCAGTGGCAGTAAATTCTGGCTGAAACTCGAAAGTCGCCCAGCTAGTAATGGTGTCCCCAGAAAATCCTACTGGGTACCTGTGGCTTCCAGGGCCAGCGTAGCGGGAAAATATCAGAGGTTGATCTATAGTCTTCGTGTGCGCACTGTCAAGGAAATGAAAATGGTTCAACAACCAGAGGGGATCAAGTCCTGGTACGCGGGAGCTAGCTCCTTGTTGCCAGTCGATCCACCAGAAATCGCAGGCGATATTTTCAATGCCCCGATGGAGTATGTTCAGGTAGGCGTCCATGAATTTGGGACATGTGGAGTTGAACAAGATTGGAGCTTTCTTCGAGGTATCGTGATTCAAAGCGAGTGCCATTTCTTCGTAGAGGTCCTCGTGGTGATGCACGCCAGCATGCGGGTGATCGTTCAACGTAATCTTGAGTTTACGGTTGTGTAATGCTTTGCCAAATTCGGATGGGTCTGGGAAAAGGGTTTTATTCCAAGTGTATCCCGTCCATCCGGTATGAGGAACTCGTTCATCATCAACAAGATGCCAGTCCATGTCAATCACAGCTACCGAGAGAGGAATTCCTCGATTGGTGAATTTGTCCATCAAACTGATATACTCATCTGCGCTGTACGCATGGTAGCGACTCCACCAATTCCCGAGCGCCCATCTTGGCAGCTGGGGTTGGTCACCAGAGATGGCATAGAAGGATCTCATGGCTCCCTTGAAATCGTGGCCGTAGTAGAACAAATACCCATCAATGCGATCACCCGGCTGCCGAGTTGCAACAAAACCTTTTCCATCGAAGAGCATGGAGTTGCTGTCATCCAAGCTAGCAAAACCTGACCTTGAGATAATTCCCGCACCTAGGTCGCATCGGCCATCTACCTCATCTAATGTTCGTGCTGTACCGCCGAGATTGTTCTCAGGGTCACTGCCGTACCTCCACTCCGATCCCCACAGTGTGACTTTGCTGTTGAAGGTGACCATGAGGCCGCTGGGACTAAATCGTTGTTTGTCGTAAGTGAGATGAAACGAAGGCGTGATAATATCCAGCTGATCATCCACATCTCGAATCTCATGATTGGGTACCGGAAACCTTCTATTCATGGCAAAGGTTGAGGCGCGGTCCTCGAATTGGCCGTCGGAGGACCATTCATAGCGAATCACATTGCCACCCAGAAGTGTAAAGCGATAGTTTGCCTCGGCCACCACAGCATCCGGACTGGCCAGTGGTTCGCATGGAAATGCGTATTTGTCCATGTTGATTGAGTTAAAGCAATTCCTTCTGGTCAACGCAATTCGGAATCGTAGTTGGGGTGTTGATTATATAGTGTCGAAACAAAGAATGTAACCCGGAAGGGTTTTTCGTGGTACTTCAGACATCCTCTGTCCACCCCACCATGTTTAGCAACATTATTCTGGTGTTGGGCAACCAAAAAGCCTGTGGATGGAGAATGATACATCCTTGGCCATAATTTACTGGAGTTAGTGACAAGCACTAGACAAATAGGTCGTAGATCTTATTCCAAGCTTAGTAGCGCTCGATATGGGGCTCCACTAGTAAAGCTAGAAAGGAGGGTCGGCAGCCTGGCGAAAGTGGAGGTCAATAGTCCGATGTGGTCGCGTAAATTATTCGTGAGAATTGTTCGCAAGAATTGTTCGCCTTTGTTGCAGACCCAGATACTAAGTTATGCGTATACCTAAATTGTTCGCTTGGTCCGATTCAAACGCAGCCCGCCTAGCTGATTTTTCGCAAGTAGTGTGGGGTGTAGTTCTGGTATTTTTATACAGTAAAGCTGCCTAAGTTCGCCCATGCTTTGTCGATCCGGACGCCTGGCGTAGGATAAAATTAAGGTTAAATTTCTCGCATCAACTCTGTCTTCCTGAAATCCCCCAAGCCGCAAGCGTCCAATTAGGGGCTTCATTTCACTAGACAAGGACTTGCTTACGCTATACCCAAACTAAGAACGTATTCGTTCAAATGTGGCATTGCGGGGATAGAAGACTTAGGACGGAGCTATGAGAAATACTTTCGAGCAGCGTTCACCCGAACTGGAAACGCCAAGTATGGCCTTGGATTACGGTATAAATCTTAGGCCTGTTTTCGGGGTTAGTGAGCAGTCAGTGGGAAACAAACACGCGCGTAGTGGCTACATATTAGTCTTGTGGGACAGCTGCTTCCCTCGTAGTGACTAAAGGAACTACTCGAGTATATGGCTGTAAAAGCCTGCCGTATCCCACGGGAATGTCGGTTTCCCCCAACAGTGAAGATTGGAAGGCGCGGCTCACGTGCTTCCCTCTGGGCACAGAGTGAGAACTCCACACTTCCTCTGTGGCAGGAGGTGGGATTGTCCTTCTGTGAGGTGCTGGAGGATGAAGGCTGGCTGTTGACCTCAGACATGATCATACAAGAAGAGTTTTACCATCTACAGGTCGCCTCGAGCGCCATTTAGAGTGCGAGAAGCGCAGGCGTTGCCATTCATACCGTTAGCTTGTTGGACTTCGAGCTTCTATACTACCATTCCTAGGAACAACCTAATCTAGGCCCTCTATCGGAATCTCTAAGACAGCTGCTAGGGAACATCAAGGTCCTACGTCGTCGAACAACGAGATGCTGACTTCAGAGATCGCTATTTTAAAACCCTTCAGTAACTCTTTAGCAATTATCCTGAGACATCCTTACAATTCCATCACCCTATCATCCTCAATTATAATAACTTCTGGGCCTTCTTTCCTCTCTACTCTTCCATTGCTAATGACTAGCCCACTCTTACTCTCTACATTCCACTCCCCTATCCTTGGATTATATTCGAGCAAATACACCATTTGGCCACTCTCATTCCCTACGAAATCACCAGCCACGTCTAGAATCAAACTCGGCTCTCCATAATGCCCCATAAACTCTAGTTCCAACTTCAACTCAGCCTTCTCCATCTCTCCTCGAAAAGTGATAACGAATGGCTCAGTTCGCAGTACCCGCCTGTTGTGTTCCAACCTTACACTCTGCAGAAACGAAGCAGGTGTATCATCTATGTCGACACCACGAACCTTCAACTCTTGTCTGCTCTCCCCACATTTCAGCTCTACAACCATCCTCCTCCTCAAGACAAACTCCGGGATGTCGATACCAAGTTTCTCCATCACCTTAACCATGAAATCATCCGTCTTTGCCCTCACCCTTATCGCTCTATCCGCAATCCCATCCAATTCTGTACTCTGCAAATTACAAATTGCCAGCTTTCCTCTTCGCTTCCCCGACTTTCCCTTAACCTTACCTTCCCCATTTCTCTTTCCCGTAACAGCAACTTCAGGTACCTCATTGGCTGGGCTGACCGTGAGCGATGAGCCAAGCACAAGGCAGAGATCTGCTTTCTGAGCTTCTTCGAAGGCGCGTTGTAACGCGACAATGGGGAGGTTTTCGCCGAAGTTGATGATGCTGTCTAGCAAAACTCCGCTGCAGATTGCACATTTCCGACCGGTGCGATGGCCAAGCAGCGACGTCTGGTCCGGCGGTGCGGCGGCACGGAAGTCTCGAATGTATTCTTTTCCACAGGACCTGGAGGATTCACGGTTACTGTTGCCGTGGAGCTCGGATATGTTGTCCTATGACATCGATATCAGCAAATCGAACATGGCATTCTCCCATCTCCCTACTTGACAGGTGGTATAAACAGCAAAACTCACTGGCAAAATTCCACTCCTCCGGTGTAACCCATCGCAATTCTGACTGACAAGATACTTTAAAATACCCCTATTCTGCAATTCCACTAGCGCCATGTGTGTTTGCGTTGGCACAGCTTGCAATGTACTAACAGCTTTGTCTTTCGCTGATCGTTGTCTTCCTTGTGCTCGCAGAGTCCATTGGCCCTCAGAACCGCGAAAGTCTGGTATACCTATACGAGAAAGGTAAGTTAGTGCGCGGCCACAGATAAATAAATATTAGAAAGATAAGCGTACAAGCAGATGTGGACACTCCGGCTCCAGTGAATGCGATGAAGTGTTTGCTTTTCCGGATATGGTCAGCGAGGATTTGAGCTTTCTTCTCCACAACCTCCGCTGCTTCGCTGAGCTCTACTTCGGCAACCGCGGGGGCGGACAGATCCATGGCGTGTTGGGGCGCGATCAAGGACTCGAAGACAATAAGCAGGACGTGGCAGAAGTGGCAATAGATATGGAGTCTTGAGACTGGCTGCACGGCTCGATAGTGGTTTGTGTTGTATTGTCTGAATGAGAAGTCACCAGGTATATAGAGAGTTTGTTTAGGCAACAGGCACATGACAAGGGGAACTATGGTCGTCACGACAACAGTTTCGTTAACATCGAACAATAACTAACGTATTTCACAAACGACCAGGACATATGTTCCGGCCTAACCACCAACTATTCTAGTTAGCCAACTGGCCGGCCCAACCACTAACTTTTGGGTTGGTGGTTCGGCCGGCCCAACCACCAACCTATACGTAGAATAGTAGAATAGTATATTAAATTGAATTAAATTACCTACTCTACTCTAGCCCGCTTCCACTTTAGCCTCTTAACTAAAGCTATTTCTGTACGAGTAGTAAGACCTGATAAATTGCCACAGTCGTGGTCATCGTTATGGCAGTGTACACTACACTACACTCCTTTGCTTCCTTATAACACCTACACCTCTTCGTACTACACAGCCCTTTGCACTGACAGGATATTCCAACCTAAGCACTTGTAGAAGCCTCTCTAGCTGCAAGCCCTAGGCCTACTTCCTTAGTAGAAGTAGGAATTACTATATCACCCCGTAGAGCTCACTCTACAACTCCAAGTGATTTAGTAGGAATAAGGCGTTATATAATACCAGAAGCTGTAAGAATCCGATACCTATGAGGGTAAGGCTCTTCTAGAATTCTTGCAAATAGCCTCTTATTATCAGTTGAGGTTCTATCCTCTCGAGGAACCTTTATAGAGACTATTGCTCCTATATTAAAGTGCTGAATATCATGCTTCTTTGTATACTTCTGCACCATAGAAATCCTTGCTCGTTGAGTAGCTACTATAGCTCTCTCAATCACAGGATCTAGTGTAAGCCGAAGCTCAGTTCTAAGCTGAGCTAGAACTCGAGCCTAGGTCCTACGCCGAAGCTCAATTCCAAGTTCTAGCTTAGAGTGTGAGCTCTCAATTGCGAGCTCAATTTCGAGTTCTGGCTCGGAGTAGGAG